>NC_041384.1:413142628-413183118 GCF_002162155.2 Triticum dicoccoides
TGCAGCTAAGCCCTCGAGTGGGAGGGTTGCTCTCCACTCGGTAGGATTATTGAAACTTAGGCGAGTACTGGACTACAGCTAAGCCCCCAAGTGGGAGGGTTGTTCTCCACTCGGTAGGATTTTTGAAACTTAGGCGAGTACTGGACTGCAGGTAAGCCCTCGAGTGGGAGGGTTGCTCTCCACTCGGTAGGATTTTTGAAACTTAGGCGAGTACTGGACTGCAGCTAAGCCCCCGAGTGGGAGGGTTGTTTTCCACTCGGTAGGATTTTTGAAACTTAGGCGAATCGGATTCGCTGCTAAGCCCCCGAGTGAGAAGCTTGCTCTTCACTTGGTAGGATTTCTGAAACTTAGGCGAATCGGATTCGCGGCTAAGCCACCCACTGGGTGATTTTGGACACAGGTATAAGTAATAACAATCATTTAGGAGACTGCAAAACCATGTCTTTGATAAACAAACTAAAAGGTACTTCTTATTACATTTCGACAGTTTAAATGCTAAAGTGTTAAAATGGCAGAGAAGCTCCGCATCCCAAGCGCATGGCTCGTATTTCTTGTGTTCCACATTGTACAGGTGATATGCACCATTGTGGAGCACTTTGGTGATGATGAAGGGGCCCTCCCAGGCGGGAGCAAGCTTGTGTGGACGTTGCTGATCCACTCGGAGAACCAGGTCTCCCTCCTGAAATTCTCGACCTCTTATGTTCCTACCATGGAATCGACGAAGGTCTTGCTGATAGTTGGTCAACCTGATCAGGTCCATCTCTCTCTCTCTTCTTATAAAAGATCAACAACATCTTGACGGGCTTGTTCTGCTTCTGCCTCTGAGAAGAGCTCCACTCGCGGGGCATTATGGAGTAAATCTGTCGGCAGCATGGCCTCGGCTCCATAAACCAGGAAGAAGGGAGTCCGGTCAGTCGACCGATTTGGCGTTGTTCTCAGACCCCACAATACTGATGGTAACTCATCCACCGAGGCACCAGTCGCATGCTTGAGGTCTCGCATCAATCTGGGCTTCAACCCTTGTAAGATCAAACCATTTGCTCTTTCTGCTTGTCCATTTGACTGAGGGTGTGCGACTGTAGCCTAGTCGACCCGGGTGCCCTGGGAAGCGCAGAAAGCTCTGAACTCATCTGAATCAAAGTTCACACCTTTATCCGTGATGATGTTGTGTGGGACTCCATATCTGAATGTTAACTCTCTGATGAAACTGATGGCAGTTCTCAAATCGAGATTCTTGATGGGTTTGGCTTCAATCCATGTAGTGAACTTTTCGACTGCAACAAGCAGGTGGGTGAAACCACTTCTGCCAGTCCTTAGGGGTCCAACCATATCTAACCCCCAAACGGCAAATGGCCAGATGAGTGGAATGGTCTCCAAGGCTGAAGCGGCTTGTGAGACATGTTGGAGTAGAACTGGCAACCCTCACACTTGTCGACTATTTACTTTGCCATTTCATTTGCTCGCGTCCAGTAAAAACCTGCTCGGTATGCTTTCGCCACGATTGTCCGAGAGGACGCATGGTAACCACAGGTCCCCGAGTGGATATCATTAAGAATCATTCAACCTTCCTCTGGGGTAATGCATCACCAGGCAACTCCGGTCACACTTTCCCTATACAGTCGACCACTTATCACAGTGAAGGCTTTAGATCGACGGACAATCTGCCGTGCTTCATCTTCGTCTTCTGGAAGTTCTTTCCTGATAATATATGCGATATACGACACTGTCCAGTCAGGAATGACGACCAAAACTTCCATGATTAGGTCGACCACGCTGGGATTTCAACTTCAGTCGGATCAGTAGAACTCTTAGGTTGCGGGGGCTCTTCTGCGAAGGGATCCTCTTGAAATGATGGTGTGTGAAGATTCTCCAAAAACACATTGCTGGGAATGGGCTCCCTCTTGGAACCTATTTTTGCTAGGTCATCTGCTGCCTGATTCTTCAGTCGGGGAATGTGGTGGAGCTCTAGCCCTTCAAACTTCTTTTCCAGCTTTCTTACTGCATTGTAATAACCAGTCATAGCTGGGCTTCTGACGTCCCACTCCTTCATCACTTGATTGACCACCAAATCTGAATCACCGTAGACCATTAGGCGACGGACGCCGAGTGAAATGGCCATTCGCAACCCATACAGAAGTGCTTCATATTCAGCTTCATTATTGGAGGAATCAAAGTGAATCTGAAGGACATAACTGAGTTTGTCACCTCGAGGGGATACCAGAACTACTCTAGCGCCAGAACCATTCAACATCTTGGATCCATCAAAAAACATAGTCCAATGTTCCGAGTGGACTTGAGTCGGTTTCTATTGTTCAATCCACTCAATGAGGAAATCTGCTATTGCCTGGGACTTGATTGCTTTCTTTGCCTCAAACTTGATATCCAATGGAAGGAGCTCAATCACCCTTTTTGCCACTCCATCAATCGCGTCTCTGTTGTTCAAAATTTCTGACAATGGAGCATCACTGACGACTGTGATAAAGTGATCTGATAAATAGTGTGCAACCTTCTTCGAAGTCAAGTAAATTCCATATACAAGCTTCTGATAATGTGGATATCTCTGCTTGGATGAAGTTAAGACTTCAGAGATATAGTACACTGGGAATTGAACCTTATAGGTTTTACCTTCTTCTTGTCGCTCGACCGTGAGTACTATACTGACAACTTGTCCAGTGGCTGCAATATAAAGCAGTAAAGGCTTGTTGCTGATTGGGGCAGCAAGCACCGGCCGGGTGGAAAGCAGGGTTTTGAGCTCTGAGAACGTTGTGTCAGCTTCAGGAGTCCACTCGAACTTATCAGATTTCTTCATCAATCGGTAAAGAGGCAATGCCTTTTCACCGAGACGAGAGATGAATCGACTAAAGGCAGCCAAACAACCAGTAAGCTTCTGAACGTCGTGTATGCGCACATGGCTTTTCATTCAGAGTATTGCACTGATAGCCCACAAGTATAGGGGATCGCAACAGTTTTCGAGGGTAGAGTATTCAACCCAAATTTATTGATTCGACACAAGGGGAGCCAAAGAATATTCTCAAGTAATAGTAGCCGAGTTGTCAATTCAACCACACCTGGAAACTTAATATCTGCAGCAAGGTGTTTAGTAGCAAAGTAATATGATAGTAGTGGTAACGGTGGCAAAAGGTAATGATAGAAAAAGTAATATTTTTGGGTTTTGTAGTGATTGTAACAGTAGCAACAGAAAAGTAAATAAGCGAAGAACAATATATGAAAAGCTCGTAGGCATTGGATCAGTGATGGAGAATTATGCTGGATGCGATCGATCATGTAACAGTCATAACCTAGGGTGACACAGAATATAGTCATACGTGCTTATGGAAAAGAACTTGCATGACATCTTTTGTCCTACCCTCCCGTGGTAGCAGGGTCCTATTGGAAACTAAGGGATATTAAGGCCTCCTTTTAATACAGTACCGGACCAAAGCATTAACACATACTGAATACATGAACTCCTCAAACTACGGTCATCACCGGTAAGTATCCTGATTATTGTCACTTCAGGGCTAACGGATCATAACACATAATAGGTGACCTTAGACTTGCAAGATAGGATCAAGAACTCTCATATATTGATGAGAACATAATAGGTTCAGATCTGAAATCATGGCACTCGGACCCTAGTGACAAGCATTAAGCATAGCAAAGTCATAGCAACATCAATCTCAAAACATAGTGGATACTAGGGATCAAACCCTAACAAAACTAACTCGATTACATGATAAATCTCATCCAACCCATCACCGTCCAGCAAGCCTACGATGGAATTACTCACGCACGACGGTGAGCATCATGAAATTGGTGATGGAGGAAGGTTGATGATGACGATGGCGATGGATTCCCCTCTCCGGAGCCCCAAACGGACTCCAGATCAGCCCTCCTGAGAGAGTTTAGGGCTTGGCGGCGGCTCCGTGTCGTAAAACATGATGAATCCTTCTCTCTGATTTTTTTCTCCCCAAAAGTGAATATATGGAGTCAAGGTTGAGGTCGGTGGAGCGTCAGGGGGCCCACGAAGTAGGGGGCGCGCCCCCACCCTCGTGGACAAGGCTTGGGCCCCCTGAGGTGGAACTTTCTTCTAGTATTTTTTATATATTCCAAAATAATTCTCCGTTGATTTTCAGGTCATTCCGAGAACTTTTATTTCTGCACAAAAATAACACCATGGCAATTCTGTTGAAAACAGCGTCAGTCCGGGTTAGTTCCATTCAAATCATGCAAGTTAGAGTCCAAAACAAGGGCAAACGTGTTTGGAAAGTAGATATGAAAGATACGTATCAACTCCCCCAAGCTTAAACCTTTCCTTGTCCTCAAGCAATTCAGTTGATAAACTAAAAATGATAAAGAAAAACTTTTACAAACTCTGTTTGCTCTTCTTGTTGTAAATATGTAAAGCCAGCATTCAGGTTTTCAGCAAAGATTATGAACTAACCAAATTCACAATAACACTTAGGTCTCATGTTTACTCATATCAATGACATAATCAACTAGCGAGCAATAATAATAAATCTCAGATGACAACACTTTCTCAAAACAATCATGATATGATATGACAAGATGGTATCTCGCTAGCCCTTTCTGAGACTTCAAAACATAAATGCAGAGCACATTTAAAGATCAAGGACTGACTAGACATTGTAATTCATGGTAAAAGAGATCCAGTCAAGTCATACTCAATGTAAACTAACAGTAATGGATGCAAATGACAGTGGTGCTCTCCAACTGGTGCTTTTTAATAAGAGGATGCTGACTCAACATAAAAGTAAATAGATAGGCCCTTCGCAGAGGGAAGCAGGGATTTGTAGAGGTGCCAGAGCTTGGTTTTGAAATATATATGAATAATATTTTGAGCGGTATACTTTCGTTGTCAACATAACAACTGAGAGATCTCGATACCTTCCATGCTACACACATTATAGGCAGTTCCCAAACAGAATGGTAAAGTTTATACTCCCCCTCCACCAACAAGCATCAATCCATGGCTTGCTCGAAACAATGAGTGCCTCCAACTAACAAGAGTCCCAGGGGAGTTTTTTTGCGGTTATTTTGATTTTATTTGCATAAATAATGGGACTGGGCATCCCGATGACCAGCCATTTTCTCGTGAGTGAGGAGCGGAGTCCACTCCTCTTGAGAATAACCCGCCTATCATGGAAGATACAGACAACCCTAGTTGATACATGAGCTATTCGAGCATACAAAATAGAATGTTTATTTGAAGGTTTAGAGTTTGGCACATACAAATTTACTTGGAACGGCAGGTAGATACCGTATATAGGTAGGTATGGTGGACTCATATGGAACAACTTTGGGGTTTATGGAATTGGATGCACAAGCAGTATTCCCGCTTAGTACAAGTGAAGGCTAGAAAAAGACTGGGAAGCGACCAGCTAGAGAGCGACAACAGTCATGAACATGCATTAAAATTAATCAACACCGAATGCAAGCATGAGTAGGATATAATGCACCATGAACATAAATATCATAGAGGCTATGTTGATTTTGTTTCAACTATAGGCGTGAACATGTGCCAAGTCAAGCCACTCGAATCGTTCAAAAGAGGATACCACCCTATCATACCACATCACAACCATTTTAATAGCATGTTGGCACGCAAGGTAAACCATTATAAGCTCCTAGCTAATTAAGCATGGCATAAGCAACTACAATCTCTAATTGTCATTGCAAATATGTTTCCTTCATAATAGGCTAAATCAGGAACGGTGAACTAATCATATTTACAAAAACAAGAGAGGTCGAGTTCATACCAGCTTTTCTCATCTCAATAAGTTCATCATATAATCATCATTACTGCCTTTCGCTTGCACGACCGAATAGCGTGGATAATAATAATAGTGCACGTGCATTGGACTAAGCTGGAATCTGCAAGCATTCAATTCAAGAGAGAAGACAAGGTAATATGGGCTCTTTGTTAAATCAACAATAATGCATATAAGAGCCACTCAACATTTTAATCATGGTGTTCTCCTCTCGACCCCCAAAGTAAATAAAAGAAATAAAACTATTTACACGGGAAAGCTCCCAACCAGCAAAAGAAGAATGAGAAATCTTTTTGGGTTTTCTTTTTAATTACTACTACTATACCTCTTGAGCACTGCGTTGGTTTTCCCTTGAAGAGGAAAGGGTGATGCAGTAGAGCAGCGTAAGTATTTCCCTTAGTTTTTGAGAACCAAGGTATCAATCCAGTAGGAGGCCACACACGAGTCCCTCGCACCTACACAAACAAATAAGCTCCTCGCAACCAATGCAATAAAGGGGTTCTCAATCCCTTCACGGTCACCTACGAGAGTGAGATCTGATAGATATAATAAGATAATATTTTCGGTATTTTTATGATAAAGAGAAATAAAGATGGAAGTAAAATAAAAGGCAAAGGAAATAACTAAGTATTGGAAGATTAATATGATGGAAAATAGACCCGGGGGCCATAGGTTTCACTAGTGGCTTCTCTCGAGAGCATAACTATTACGGTGGGTGAACAAATTACTGTTGAGCAATTGACAGAATTGAGCATAGTTATGAGAATATCTAGGTATGATCATGTATACAGGCATCACGTCCAAGACAAGTAGACCGACTCCTGCATGCATCTACTACTATTACTCCACACATCGACCGCTATCCAGCATGCATCTAGAGTATTAAGTTCAAGAGAACAGAGTAACGCTTTAAGCAAGATGACATGATGTAGAGGGATAAACTCATGCAATATTATATAAACCCCATCTTAGTATCGTCGATGGCAACAATACAATACGTGCCTTGCTGCCCATACTGTCACTTGGAAAGGACACCGCGAGATTGAACCCAAAGCTAAGCACTTCTCCCATTGCAAGAAAGATCAATCTAGTAGGCCAAACCAAACTGATAATTCAAAGAGACTTGCAAAGATAACCAATCATACATAAAAGAATTCAGAGAAGATTCAATTATTTTTCATAGATAAACTTGATCATAAACCCACAATTCATCGGTCTCAACAAACACACCGTAAAAGAAGATTACATCGAATAGATTGCCACAAGAGAGGGGGAGAACTTTGTACTGAGATCCAAAAAGAGAGAAGAAGCCATCTAGCTAATAACTAAGGACCTGTAGGTCTGAAATAAACTACTCACACTTCATCGGAGAGGCTATGGTGTTGATGTAGAAGCCCTCCGTGATCGATACCCCCTCCGGCGGAGCTTCGGAAAAGGCTCCAAGATGGGATATCATGGATATAGAAAGTTACGGTGGTGGAATTAGGGTTTTGGCTCCGTATCTGGTAGTTTGGGGGTACGTAGGTATTTATAGGAGGAAGGAGTACGTCGGTGGAGCAACATGGGCCCCACGAGGGTGGAGGGCGCGCTTGGGGGGGTAGGCGTGCCCCCTACCTCGTGCCTTCCTCGTTGATTGCTTGACGTAGGGTCCAAGTCCTCTGGATCATGTTCATTCCAAAAATCATGTTCCCAAAGGTTTCATTCCGTTTGGACTCTGTTTGATATTCTTTTTCTGTGAAACCCTAAAATAGGGAAAAAACATCAATTATGGACTGGGCCTCCAGTTAATAGGTTAGTCCCAAAAATAATATAAAAGTGTATAATAAAGCCCAATAATGTCCAAAACAGGATATAATATAGCATGGAACAATAAAAAATTATAGATATGTTGGAGACGTATCATACTACAGCATGAAAAGTAAACTAACCAAAAGCAACATCTATTTTTTTTGGTTTCTTAAGGTTTATCAAACACACAAGAAGAAAGCATAAAAAGGAAAATAAACTAGCATGGATATTACAATGAAAAAGTATGAGCACTGACAACTAGCATGAGTGTGTGAACAGGAATGTAATGTCGGTGAGAAATACGTACTCCCCCAAGCTTAGGCTTTTGGCCTAAGTTGGTCTATGGCCACGGCTGGCCTGGCGGATATCCAAAGTTGTAGCTGGGGTCGTACTGAGATGCAACGGCAATTGCCTGATGAGCTGCAGCTTGGAGGCGAGCTGTCTCCGCACTCCTCTCGTACTCAGTCGCCTCCTCCCTGGTTATAACATATCTCCCTTTGCCTGAAAGTCAAAGAAAGTAGGGGCAGGGAGAGCGACGTGATAGGTGCGTCATCCGTCAAAGATTACTCGATACTGGAGGAACTGACCGTTCCTCTCAACAAACTGATGACGAACCATAGCATCATAATCTAGATAAGAAGGAGGCAACTCAATATCATCTCCACGTATCGGTATCTCAAGAAAGTTAGTTATACGAGTTCCATAAATTCCACCAAAGAAATCTCCATGAATACGATTATTATGCAACCTACGTGCAACAATAGCCCCCAAGTTGTATTGTTTATCTCCTAAAACAGCACTCCTGAGAACGCTAAGATCAGGTACACACATGTGACATGCTTCATCTTTACCGTTTATGCACCGTCCTATGAAGAGAGCAAAATAATGTATAGCAGGAAAGTGAATGCTCCCTATGGTGTCTTGTGTTACATCTCTAGATTCCCCCACTGTAATATTAGCAAGAAAATCTCTAAATTCAGATTTGCGAGGTTCACTAACATCACCCCACCATGGGAGTTTACAAGCAGTGTTAAAATCTTCTAAGTCCATGGTATAAGATTTATCATAAAGATCAAACAGGACAGTTTGAGAATTGCATGATGATGAAAATTTAAACCTTATCATAAATGAATCAGTTAAATAGAGGTATTGATGACACTTATCTGCCTCAAAGCTCTCCAAATTCCTCTTTAATTCCTGCTTGGATCATGAAGTCCTCTGACGGCCATTCACAAGGCCGCACTTGAGCGTCTCTTGGTGGTTCCTCGTCCGCATCGTGTATTGCGGGCCTGAGTCCTTGCTTCCTTGAAGAACCACCTTGGTACATTTTCCTAAACATATTTCTTCCTCTGGAAAATTTCTAAAATTTTTAGTAACTTCAAAATAAAAGTGAACCAAACTCAACAATATTGATAGCAACTACTCCTACAAGTGCCTAGAGATTATATCATGCATTAAAACTACTTTTGACCATATAAATTTGACATGCAAGCTCAAGAACAGGGTCACCTAAGCAGCAAAAATTTGCAATGAATAAATCACTAGAGCAAAAACTAATTGGACCATTGGAGGAGTCACATACCAAAGAACAATCCCCCCAAAGTAGTTTTGTGAATGGAGCTTTGAGCTAGGAGATCGAAAATGGTAGCAAGATGAGCTAGAACTCGGGTTTGAGCTGGTTGGTGATTTTATGGGAGGAAGGAGTGTGTGGTGTCTGGAATAAGTGGAGGGGGCCCATGTGGGGTCCACGAGGCAGGGGGCGCGCCCTCCACCCTCGTGGGCACGTGGCTGCTCCCCCTATTGTGTTTTCAGTGCCATATATTCTCAAATATTCTAGAAAAAATCATATTTAAATTTCACGGCATTTGGAGAACTTTTATTTTCGGGGTATCTTTTATTGCATGGATAATTCAGAAAACAGACAAAAAAACTATTTTTTCTTTATTTAATATAAATAACAGAAAGTAAAAAGAGGGTCCAGAGAGTTGTGTTTTCTAAATTCATCCATCTCATGCTCATCAAAAGGAATCCACTAACAAGGTTGAACAGGTCTTGTTAACAAACTCATTTCAATTAACATGAAACTGGAGAATTTTCGAATAACAATAGGTTACTTCAACGGGGATATGCATGTCCCCAACAATAAGAATATCATATTTCTTCTTGACACTATGAAGAGGAAATTCAAAACCTCCAATAGTAATTGTTGAAATTTTTCCAATAGAATTGATATTGTGGACTTGAGGTTGTTTCCTCGGAAAGTGTATCGTATGTTCATTACCATTAACATGAAAAGTGACATTGCCTTTGGTGCAATCAATAACAGCCCCTGCAGTATTCAAAAAGGGTCTTCCAAGAATAATAGACATACTATCGTCCTCGGGAATATCAAGAATAACAATGTCTGTTAAAATAGTAACGTTTGCAACCACAACAGGCACATCCTCACAAATACCGACATGTATAGCAGTTGATTTGTCAGCCATTTGCAAAGATATTTCATTCGGTGTCAACTTATTCAAATCAAGTCTATGATATAAAGAGAGAGGCATAACACTAACACCGGCTCCAAGATCACATAAAGCAGTTTTAACATAGTTTCTTTTAATGGAGCATGGTATAGTTGGTACTCCGGGATCTCCTAGTTTCTTTGGTATTCCACCCTTAAAAGTATAATTAACAAGCATGGTGGAAATTTCAGCTTTCGTATCTTTACTTTATTTGTAACAAAATGCTTCATATACTTAGCATAAGGATTCATTTTAAGCATATCAGTCAAACGCATATGCAAAAAGATAGGTCTAATCATTTCAGCAAAGCGCTCAAAATCGTCATCACCCTTTTTCTTGGATGGTTTAGGAGGAAAAGGCATGGGTTTCTGAACCCATGGTTCTCTTTCCTTACCATGCTTCCTAGCAACAATGTCTCTCTTATCATAACATTGATTCTTTGATTGTGGGTTGTCAAGATCAACAGCAGGTTCAATTTCTACATCATTATTATTGCTAGGTTGAGCGTCAACATGAACATCAACATTAACATTATCACTAGGTTCATGTTCATTACCAAATTGTGTTTTAGCATCAGAAATAGAAATATCATTGGGATTCTCAGGTGTGTCTACAACAGGTTCACTAGAAGCAGGCAAAGTCCTATCATTTTTCCTTTTCTTCTTTTTAGAAGGACTAGGTGCATCAATGTTATTTCTCTTTGAATCCTACTCAATTCTCTTAGGGTGGCCTTCAGGATACAAAGGTTCCTGAGTCACTTTACCACCTCTAGTCATAACTCTAACAGCATTATCATTTTTCTTATTGTTTAATTCATTTTCTACTTGAGTGCTAACCATAGAAGCATGTTTGATAATAAGTTTAAGTTCACCTTTAACTCTAGACATATAATCAGCCAAGTGTTCAATCATATAAGCATTGCGTTTCAGTTGTCTACCACATAAGCATTAAAATCATCTTACTTAACCATAAAGTTATCAAATTCATCCAAACATTGGCTAGCACACTTAGCAAGAGGGATTTCAGCTTTATCATATCTATAGAGAGAATTTACCTTTACTACATGTGTCGGGTTATCGAGACCATGTGTTTCTTCAATAGGTGATGAATTAAGGCCATGTTTTTCTTCAATAGGTGATGAATTAAGACCATGTATTTCTTCAACAGGAGGTAAATTCTTAACATCTTCGGCTTTTATACCTTTTTCTTTCATAGATTTATTTGCCTCTTGCATATCTTCAGGGCTGAGAAATAGAATACCCCTTTTCTTCGGAGTTGGCTTAGGAGTTGGTTCAGGAAGTGCCCAATTATTTTCATTAGTCACCATATTATTCAATAGCAATTCAGCTTGATCAACTATTCTTTCCCTGAAAACACAACCAGCACAACTATCCAGGTAATCTCTGGAAGCATCGGTTAGTCCATTATAAAAGATATCAAGTATTTCATTTTTCTTGAGAGGATGATCAGGCAAAGCATTAAGTAATTGGAGAATCCTCCCCCAAGATTGTGGGGGACTCTCTTCTTCAATTTGCACAAAATTATATATTTCCCTTAAAGCAGCTTGTTTCTTATGAGTGGGGAAATATTTAGCAGAGAAGTAGTAAATCATATCCTGGGGACTACGCACACAACCAGGATCAACATAATTAAACCATATCTTAGCATCACCCTTTAATGAGAACGGAAATAATTTAAGGATATAATAGTAGCGAGTTTTCTCATCATTAGTAAACAGGGTAGCTATATCATTAATTTAGTAAGATGTGTCCCAACAATTTCAGATTCATAGCCATCGAAAGGATCAGATTCAACCAAAGTAATTAACTCGGGATCAACAGAGAAATCATAATCCTTATCAGTAATAAAGATAGGTGAAGTAGCATAAGCAGGATCATATTTCATTCTAGCATTCAGAGTTTTTTCTTTAAGCTTAGCTAATAATTTCTTAAGATCACTTCTATCATTGCAAGCAAGAAAGTCTCTAGCAGTTTCTTCATCCATAACATAACCCTCAAGAACAACGGGCAATTCGTATCCAGGGGGAGAATCTTCATCATCACTTTCATCAATATTATCAGTTTCAATAATTTCATTCTCTCTAGCCCTATAAAGGTGTTCATCAAGAAATTCACCAAGTTGCACAGTAGTATCAAGCATAGAAGTAGTTTCATCATAAGTATCATGCATAGCAGAAGTGGCATCATCAATAACATGCGACATATCAGAATTAATAGCAAAAGAAGGTTTAGGTGTCGCAAGCTTACCAAAAACAGAAGGTGAATCAAGTGCAGAGCTAGATGGCAGTTCCTTACCTCCCCTCGTAGTTGAGGGAAAAATCTTGATTCTTTGATCTTTCAAGCTCTTCATAATGATAAGCAGATATAAATCCCAAGTGACTCAAATAATAGAGCTATGGTCCCCGGCAACGGCGCCAGAAAATGTTCTTGATAGCCCACAAGTATAGGGGATCGCAACAGTTTTCGAGGGTATAGTATTCAACCCAAATTTATTGATTCGACACAAGGGTAGCCAAAGAATATTCTCAAGTATTCGCAGCTGAGTTGTCAATTCAACCACACCTGGAAACTTAATATCTGAAGCAAGGTGTTTAGTAGCAAAGTAATATGATAGTAGTGGTAAAGGTGGAAAAAGGTAATGATAGCAAAAGTAATATTTTTGGGTTTTGTAGTGATTGTAACAGTAGCAACGGAAAAGTAAATAAGGGAAGAACAATATATGAAAATCTCGTAGGCATTGGATCGGTGATGCAGAATTATGCCGGATGCGATCGATCATGTAACAGTCATAACCTAGGGTGACACAGAACTAGCTCCAGTTCATCAATGTAATGCATGCATGTATTCCGAATATAGTTATACATGCTTATGGAAAAGAACTTGCATGGCATCTTTTGTCCTACCCTCCCATGGCAGCGGGGTCCTATTGGAAAGTAAGGGATATTAAGGCCTCCTTTTAATAGAGAACCGGCCCAACGCATTAACACATAGTGAATACATGAACTCCTCAAACTACGTTCATCACCGGTAAGTATCCCGATTATTGTCACTTCGGGGTTAATGGATCATAACACATAATAGGTGACTATAGAGTTGCAAGATAGGATCAAGAACTCTCATATATTGATGAAAACATAATAGGTTCAGATCTGAAATCATGGCACTCGGACCCTAGTGACAAACTTTAAGCATAACAAAGTCATATCAACATCAATCTCAGAACATAGTGGATACTAGGGATCAAACCCTAACAAAACTAACTCGATTACATGATAAATATCATCCAACCCATCACCGTCCAGCAAGCCTACAATGGAATTACTCACGCATGACGGTGAGCATCATGAAATTGGTGATGGAGGAAGGTTGATGATGACGATGGCGACGGATTCCCCTCTTTGGAGCCCCGAGTGGACTCCAGATCAGCCCTCCCGAGAGAGTTTAGGGCTTGGTGGCGGCTCCGTGTCATAAAACGTGATGAATCCTTCTCTCTTATTTTTTCTCCCTGAAAGTGAATATATGGAGTCAAGGTTGAGGTCAGTGGAGCACAGGGGGCCCACGAGGCAGGGGGCACGCCCAGGGGGTAGGGTGCGCCCCCACCCTCGTGGACAGGGCTTGGGCCCCCTGACGTGGATCTTTCTTCCAGTATTTTTTATATATTCCAAAATAATTCTCCGTTGATTTTCAGGTCATTCCAAGAACTTTTATTTCTGCACAAAAATAACACCATGGCAATTCTGCTGAAAACAGCATCAGTCCAGGTTAGTTCCATTCAAATCATGCAAGTTAGAGTCCAAAACAAGGGCAAAAGTGTTTGGAAAAGTAGATACAACGGAGACGTATCATGCACTGACTTTCTCTGGGTTAGCATCGACCCCACGTTTGGAAACGAGGAAACCGAGTAACTTTCCACCTGGAGCTCTGAATGTACACTTTGACGGGTTAAGCTTGATATCATATCTTCTCAGGTTAGCAAGGTTTCAGCGAGGTCAGTCAGCTGGTCGGAACCTTTACATGACTTAACTACGATGTCATCCATGTACGCTGCCACATTTCGACTGATTTGAGTGAGCAGGCACTTCTGTATCATGTGCATGAATGCGGCACCAACATTCTTGAGACCAAAGAGCATGGTAACATAGCAAAAGCACCCGAATGGGGCGATAAAAGCTGTTTTTATTTCATTGGGTTCATACAGTCGGATCTGATGATACCCGAAGTACGCGTCCAGAAAGGACAATCGCTCACATCCCGCAGTAGAGTCGACTATTTGATCGATGCGGGGGAGAGGGAAGTGATCTTTTGGGCAGGCCCGGTTGATATGCTTGAAGTCAATACACATATGGAGTGAATCATCTTTTTTGGGAACCATGACGACATTGGCGAGCCACTCGGAGTGGTAAATCTCTCGGATGAACTCAACTGCCAGAAGCCGAGCCACTTCCTCGCCAATTGCCTTTCTTTTCTCCACAGCGGGCCGTCGGAGGTGCTCTTTAACAGGTCTTGCTTTTGGGTCGACTCGCAAACGGTGCTCAGCCAGTTCTCTGGGTACACCTGGCATGTTAGAAGGTTTCCATGCAAAGATGTCCTAGTTCTCACGGAGGAACTGGATGAGCGCTTCTTCCTATTTGCTGTCGAGTGTTGTTGATATATGAGTCAGAGCAGCATTGGGATCAGTCGGGTGAATATGAACTGACTTTGTTTCACCAGACGACTTAAATGCAAACTCTGAAGCAGGCTTCTTAGCTCTCAACAAATCACTCGGATCTGTCGTCTTCTTGTATTCTTCCATTTCTATTGCTACCATCTGTTCATCGGCAATCTTCGAGCCCTTTTGGAAGCACTCTTCTGCTCGCTGCCGATTACCAGTGACTGTAATCACGCCCCTACGGCCAGGCATTTTGAGTTTGAGATATACATAACATGGTCGAGCCATGAAGCGAGCATACGCGGTTCTGCCCAGGATAGCATGATAGGCACTATGAAAATCCATGACTTCAAATGTCAACTTTTCCTTATGGTAATTCTTTGAATCACCAAAAGCCACGTCAAGAGTGATCTGCTCGAGTGAATCGGCTTTCTTTCCCTGTATAACTCCGTGGAACCGCATCTTGCTTTCACTGAGTTTGGACATCGGAATGCCCATCCCTCAGAGAGTCTCAGCATACAAAATGTTCAATCCGCTACCACCATCCATCAAGACTTTGGTCAATCGGGTGCCCCCAACGACCGGGTCGACCACCAATGCTTGCCTCCCAGGGGTGGCAACATGCGGCGGGTGGTCTGACTGGTCGAATGTGATAGGAGTCTTTGACCATTTCAGATATGTCGTCATTGCCGGAGAAACCACGTTTACTTCCCAGTATGACTTTCAGTCAACTTTTGCTGTCGACGTAAAAAAATCATCAAAGTGGAATTGACATTGGGAAATCCTTCATCATCCTCTTCTTTGTCCTCATCCTTATCAGATTCCTTCTCTTTCTCACTGGGTTGCTTTTCTCGGAACTGCTGTATAAGGACTCGGCATTGTCGAGTGGTATGCTTGTAATAGATAAGATTACCCTCTTCATCCTTATTTATGTGAATGTGACATGGAAAATCCAACACGTCGTTCCCGGCTGAATCTTTCACCTTCCTGGGGGTCCAGGGCCCTTTGGTTTTTCCTTTAGATTTTCCTTGGGTTGCAACTGCAACCTCTCCAGGACCCGCAGGTTCTGCTTTGAGCTTAAGCTTCCTATTGGAATTACCTCCTATAGCATCCTGGCCGACTGGTTTGCTCTTGCCGCTGCGGAGTCGGTCTTCTTCTTTGCTGTTTTGCATACCGAGTGGCTATCTCCATCATTCGGGTCAGAGACATGTCCCCTGTCCAACCGAATTTCAGGTTGAGCTCCCGATACCAAACGCCCTCCTTGAAGGCGCAAACTGCTTGGTGCTGAGACACATTCTCCACCATGTGATGCAAAGTGGACCACCTCTGGATGTAATCCCTCAAAGTTTCATTCGGTTTTTGCATGCAATGTTGCAATTCTACCAATCCTGCTGGTCGTTTGCACGTGCCCTCGAACGTTCTGACGAACACTCAGGTCAACTCTTCCCAGTTGAATATACTGCCTAGAGCCAACTGATTCAACCAAGCTCTAGCTGACCCTTCAAGCATCAGGGGAAGGTGCTTCATGGCTACTTCATCGTTTCCTCCACCGATCTGCACAACCACTCGGTAGTCCTCAAGCCAGGTGTCAGGCTTCGATTCACCAGTGTACTTACTGACCCCAGTCGACAACCTGAAGTTGGGAGGGATCTCTGCAGCCTTGATGGCTCTGCTAAAACACTCGGGACCAGAAACATGCACTCTGCTTCCAGTCGGGTGATATCTGTCTTGCCCTTCTCTATGTGCTCGATTCCTGTCCACCAAACCTTGCACCAAAATTGAGCTTGCGTCAAACCATGGTTCTCTTGGGTCGATTGGCCTCCTTCGCTCTTCGCTGTACAAGCGCTTATCATCATAATGTCGGGGCACATATGATTCGCCCCTCGGAGGGGGCGTAGGCACTCGATGGCGGTCATCACGGTCAAGCCGATGATCGTGCTGCTCGTGGTTCCGACCCAAGTACTGCTCTAGGCGATGCCCTCGTCCTTCATGCCATGGAGGAGATCTTGGGCTGTGAGCCGACTGAACGGTGTCAACTACTACAGATCTGCTATGAATTTTGTTACGCGACTCAGACACCGCAGTGTTCTGCTCTCCTGCTGCTCGAAGCAACGCTCTAATCTGCATCAAACCTCTACCAGCTTCCGACTGGGACGGCTGAATGGATTCTGCTATGCGGGCCGCCGCGGTAAGATTCTGAATCAGAGTGCGGTATACCTGTGGTTTAGGTGGAAATAGCTGCCACTATCGTCGACTAGACTCGGGGATCTGTCGCTGAGCACGGTCGTCGAGTGCATGCTGAAGGTTCTCCAGTCGAGTGCGCTCAGCCAAAGTGGCCAATCACGCCGCCTCCAAGGCCCAAGCCTCAGAAGTCTCTCCGACAACGGGCATGTGGAGAGCCTCCATATTGCGGCGGCGAAGTTCCTCCCTCTACTGAGAAGAGAGAGTTTCGGGGTGATACTCTCCATGAACGCGTGATGGATCGCCGCCGTCGTCGCCGCCGCTGTTGCGGCGCATGCCAGGCGGGCTGCGGGGCGTGTCAACCATCAGGACCTCTGCCACGGGGTCGCTGCTGTCGTACCCGGACATGGTCTCGACAGTTGACAGGTCGAACATGCCGTAGAGAGGTTCGTCGGGCTCGATTGCCGCAAATTGAGGTGCGGCCAACTAATGTGCCACTGCATGCTTCACCCACCGCTGGAGCTGCGACTGACCGGATCTCTTGTGACAGAAAACAGCGGGGAGCGAATACACCATGGGGCCGACCGATACTGAGTCGACGGCTATCGCAGAAAGACGCCGCGAACGCACGCGCGAAAGTGCGTCGCCCCGCTGACGGGGAGTGCCTCAACGTCAAGAGGAGCTTCCTAAAGCCAAGCGGAGTCATCGACAACGAAGACGAGCGCGCCGAGACGGATCTCGCGGCCCTCAGCCAAGAGGACTCGGAGAAATCACAACCTCACCGGAAAGTCGCTAAGACACCTGCCCCATGGTGGGAGCCAACTGTCGTGGTTCTAAGTCTAACATTAGAATAGGGGGGTAGGAATGTAGAGGCAAGATCCTAGCTACAATGAGATTGTGCAAGCAAGATGTACGAGTTCAGGCCCTACGTGGAGGAAGTAACAGCCCTACGTCTCGGTGCCCGGAGGCTCGGTCGATTGGATTATGCATGAAGTTACAGGGGGTGTGAACCCTTGTCCTAGTGGAGGGGGTGGCTTATATAGAGTGCGCCAGGACCCCAGCCAGCCCATGTTACAAAGAGTTCAATGCACATTAAGGAGAGGCGTTGCTGGTAATGCCAGCTATAAAGTCTTATAACCGATCATTAATACTACGGAGTGAATGCCTGACCGTTGCCATCCTGAATGACGTTTGATCTTCTATACTTCGAGTGGTTTCTTGTATGGTCGAGTGATGACGTACTGGTCGAATGGAATTGGGATATCCGAGTGGAGATATTGGTCGAGTGGGTGTGCACTCAGGTGATTCTAGTCGGTAGAACTTGATGTCCTTTTATTGTCTGAGATTGTAGGGCAGTATCCTTGGGAGGGGTGCTTAGATCAGGTCTATTGCCCTACCATAGGTATATGTCATCGTCAGCCTGCCCTAGGAAGCCCCTCCCTCTCTCCCCTAAAGCCCATTAGGGCCCATATACTCCCCCGGGGGGGGGGGTTCCGGTAACCCTCAGTACTCTGGTTAATGCTTGAACTAACCCGGAACCATTCCGATGTCCAAACATAGTCATCAAATATATCGATCTTTACGTATCGACCATTTTGAGACTCCTCGTCATGTCCGTGATCAAATCCGGTACTCCAAACTACCTTCGGTACATCAAAACACATAAACTCATAATACCGATCGTCACCGAACGTTAAGCGTGCGGACCCTACGGGTTCGAGAACAATGTAGACATGACCGAGACATGTCTCCGGTCAATAACCAATAGCAGAACATGGATGTTCATATTGGCTCCCACATATTCTACGAAGATATTTATCCGTCAAACTGCATATCGATATGTGTTGTTCCCTTTGTCATCGGTATGTTACTTGCCCGAGATTCAATCGTCGGTATCTCAATACCTAGTTCAATCTTGTTACTGGTAAGTCACTTTACTCGTTCCGTAATGCATCATCCCACAACTAACTCATTAGTCACAATGCTTGCAAGGCTTATAGTGATGTGCATTACCAAGAGGGCCCAGAGATACCTCTCCGATACTCGGAGTGACAAATCCTAATCTCAATCTATGCCAACTCAACAAGCACCATTGGAGACACCTGTAGAGCACCTTTATAATCACCCAGTTACGTTGTGACATTTAGTAGCACACAAAGTGTTCCTCCGGTATTCGGGAGTTGCATGATCTCATAGTCATAGGAACATGTATAAGTTATGGAGAAAGTAATAGCAACAAACTAAACGATCATCGTGCTAAGCTAACAGATGGGTCAAGTCAATCACATCATTCTCTAATGATGTGATCCCGTTAAGCAAATGACAACTCATGTCTATGGTTAGGAAACATAACCATCATTGATTCAACGAGCTAGTCAAGTCGAGGCATACTAGTGACATTCTGTTTTTCTATTGATTCACACATGTAATAAGTTTCCGGTTAATACAATTCTAGCATGAATAATAAACATTTATCATGATATAAGGAAATATAAATAACAACTTTATTGTTGCCTCTAGGGCATATTTCCTTCACCTAGCACACCTTACTCTTCGTCTGAAAACTCCGCAACATGATACGTTGCAGCCTATGTAGGTCAGCACATGGAATATGCTGGCAAAATAACACTATAGAACAATGAACAAGTAACAGCTATAACCATATGCATATTTGGCTGGTGGAGGCTTCTATGGTTATTTTTGCAGAAAGCTAGTTTTCCCTACAACAAAGGAATATATTTTATTTAAATACAAAGTTTGTTGAAAACATTGAGAAGGTTCCTCCAACTCAATCCCAAATTAATAATCATCAACCCAACAAATTAATTAAGTAGAGTGATGAGAACAAATCAATAATTCAAGTACCAGATACACAAGATGTCCATAACCGAGGACACAGCTAGCCATGATTAGTTTATACACTCTGCAGAGGTTTGCACACTTTTCCCCACAAGACTCGATCTCCTCCGTTGGATTTCTCACACTAGATGGTGTTTGAGAAACGGATGACCGAGACATAGTCTTTCAGAAGCATTTACTCTTTACTCTGGGTAGACAGTACCACCAACATCCCCTACATCTGCTAGCCTACCACTCAAAGAGGTCACACAACTTACTCAACTATGCCAGAGCCCATAATAGCTTGTGGCTGCACACGAAAGTTTCCAGCATGAATAATCTTATGATCCCTTTGAGCCTGGGTGGCAAACCGTTGGATGGTCACACGGGTACTCCGGGATATCCTAGGAGAATGCTGGATTGCTCCAGGTGCCCAGACAACCACTGGATGCTACAGGGTGCCTCAACCAATCCACCCAGATGTGTATTTAAGTAGCCACCTTAAGTTTAACCATTAGTAAATGATAACTCTCACATCTGTCATGGATCTCTCAAACCCAAACCATGTCTACGAGCATAGATAGCAGTATAAGCAGAACGTAGAAGTAACTCCCATGGTTTGAAATAAAGACAATAGGTTCTACCTCATCAACTACTTCCCGATACCCACATGTTAGACAGATCTTACTCATGCAATGTTTGAGGATTGAAACTAATGGATAAAAATTGGGTAATAAGGGATATGATCAAAGTGTTACTTGTCTTGCTGGCGATCTGAAAACCCTAGTGACTTGTAGTAGCACGCTTCGCACTCTGGAAACTCTATCGTGAACAAACAATAGCATACATAAGAACTCACGCATAAGATTCAAGGTTAAAACTCAAATGAAAAGATCCAAACTAAAAGTTCAACTAAAGAGCTTCAATTTGCAAAAAGAATCAATCGAATCGGAGCTACGAAACTCAAACTACGATCAAAAGAAGTTTGAATTCAAACCTGCTTGAAACCAAATTTTAAATTGTAAAAACCATGTTCAAGTTGATTATCTAGAAAGAGGGGAACAAGACGAAGATTTTGGCATTGGTTTCACTGGATTTGGACAAGCGAGCAAAAAGTTGCGCGGGTTCGAAGATCAGGGACTAATCTGTGAGAAAAGTATTCACGGATAGGTCCCTGGCCGAAAATAAAAATAAAAAGAAAAACCTAACAAACGAACGTTCACTATGAAGAACTAACTGACAACCGCGTTCGTTAAAACGAACTAAACAGAAAACGCTCGCTAACTAGCGAACCCTAAAAAATTGATCTGAAACCGTTGAACCGAAAAAAACCGACGAACCTAAAAAAACCAATCTAGGCTTAAACCTAAAAACCGGCGGTGTCGGCGGCGGTTTCCAGTGAGACGGCGGCTCCGGCGGACGACGGTTGCTAGTGGCGCGGGGCGGCGGGGTGGCGACGGCGAGCGGCGGCGCGGGCGGCGGCGGCGGCTTGCGGGCGGCATGGCAGCGGCAGCCGCAGTAGCGGGCTGCGGTCGGCGGCGCGAGCTACGGCGGCAGCGGCTGCGGGCTCGTGGGGGCGACTTGCGGCAGGGGCAGCGACGGGGAGTCCGGCTCGGACTCCCTCGTCATCCGTGCGGCGGCAGGAATCCTCCCACCTGGGAGGAAGGTGGCGGCGGCCTGGTGGGCCGGCTGGGCCTTCGGCCCGGTCGGTCCGAAACTTTTTTTAAATAAATTTCACCCGAAAGAAAAATCCTAATAAAATATAAAAAAAATTCTAAAAATACCAGAAACAATTTTCACCATCTAAACCTAATATTTAGAACAAGGTGAACATTTTTCTGGCCTAAAAATGCAATTTTCAAAAATGCATATTTTTCTAATACAAATAAAATATTAATTTGATTTTGAAATTTCTGCTCCAATATTCCTCTCTTTTGAAGAAGTCATATTATCTTCTCTCTTTTATTTTCAATATTGGGAATAATTGGAGAGAAAAATATTAAAATCAAATTGATCCTCTTTTCAAATTTGAGAAAAATTCAAATATGAAAATTTTGTGAAATCCCCAACTCTCTCCTTGGGTCCTTGAGTTGGTTAAGATATCTAGGATCACAACCAAAATGCAAATAAAATATTATATGCATATGATGACCTATGTATAACATCCAAATTGAAAATTGGGATGTTATAGGGGCGTCCTCAGCATAGCACTACCCATCCTTGCGTCCGCACCATGCACATCGACAGATCTGGAGCGGTTCCATTCCCGGCTCCTCGTGACACCAGAACGGCTCAACCAGCACCGGGGCATCCTCATGATGCCAGATCTGCGCAGCACGCATGCGCGTCACGCCCCTCGCGGCCAAGCTGCCGCCCGCGCCTGATCGAAGCGCGCCCTCGCCACCTCCTGCTCGGGCGAGCCGGCCACGGCCGCCGCAACCCGCGTCACACCAGATCCATGCGCCAACATGGCCACAGCACCTGCCACACAACCCCTCACTAGCATCATGGCCCGAGTGGCTAGATCCATGCACTAGTTGGCCCTTGCGACGCTCGCGCCTCAGCTTCACCGTGTGACCGTGCCACCCACGTGCCTAGCAAAGGGAGAAGAGATTACCGCTGCCACCCCGCACCACCCGAGTGCATGGCAAAGGGGGAAGAGATCATCACCGCCCCAACAAGGGAGGTGGTGGTGCGGCGGAGGAGTTTTCCGATGGCTGGGCTGGCTCCCGGGTCGTCCGTGGGTTGCGACACGGGAGAGCATAAGATGTAGTATTTTGAAACTGCTTGAAAACAATGGATATGTGTGACGCCCCGAGACCGTTGCGCCAGGTGTCTTCCAGTTATTCGCCGATGTTGCCATGTCATTTGCTTGCGTGTTGCATCTTATCATGTCATCATGTGCATTGCATCATCATGTTTCCAAAACTTGCATCCGTCTGGGTTCCCCAGTTCCGTCCGTTGTCCGTTCTGAGCCCAACCACACTCGCACGGGCCCGCGTCACGTCCGAGATATTATTTTATAAGTGGCCGGAAAATGTTCTCGGAATGGGATGAAAGTTGTCGTGTGGTCTTATTATAGTGTAGATAGACCGCCTGTCAAGTTCCATCGCATTTGGAGTTTGTTTGATGCCCCAACGCATAACTATAGCGGCAGTATAGCCGGTCTTATCGTCGCACGTTTTCGGTCTTCGAAAACTGCTGCCGGGCCCTCTCTCTTCTCTCCTCTCAGCCTCGCCACAGCCCACCTAGTCCATCCACCTACCCCTTTTCGCGTCTGGAGTCGTCCGATGCGATCACAAGGTCCGAAAACCATCTCTGCACAGTGCATCGAACCCCTCACGCGCGCCCGGAAGTTGTCCCGAACCCGACCCGGGGAGTCGTCACCGTTGGGTCCGGAACATCCCCAAACATCTACAAAATATCATCGTTTTATTTATTGGACTCTTTAGCATATTTATTCTCGTCCGTCGGATTTTGATCCGATGATCCAGATCCCTTTCTTTTCACCTACATGCTATATATAGCCCCTAACCCTAAATTCTAGGGACCTTGTCCCATCCATCCCATCCCTCCGCCGTAGCCTCTCCACCAAATCCCCTTCGGGATGCTCTTCGCACCAACCAACAACCACCGAAACTTCCAAATCCATCAATCCCTGCCTCGCCTCGAATTTTAGCCACATCCCCGCTCGATCTCGTTGGGATCGAGGCCACCAACACGCCTGTCGACCACCGCTGCGACCAGGCCAGCTCCGTTGCCTGGTTCCTTCCTTTTCTCCCGTGCTTTTCCCTCGTCTCACTTCTCTGTCTCTCTCACCCCGTTCAAGCAGGAAGCAGCCAACACCATGGACGTCGTGTCCTCGAGCAGCAGCAGTCCCGAGCGTCGCCCGACCCCGCCTCCACCTCGTTCCCGCCAGAGCAAGCCCCACCGTGCCGCCCTGCGTAAGTCGCCGGAGCCTGCTTCCACCCGTGCGGCTGCGGCATCCTCTGCCTCAGCCCCTCGCCGAGCTCCTCGAGTCCCGCTCCTGCCTCAAGTTCCCTGTCGTTGGAGTCCTCAGCGCCACTGCGACTGCCGCTTGCGTCTTCCCGGCGAACCATGCCGACCCGTTAGCTTCCTCTGTTTCCGGCGACAGGACGCGCCGAGCCTTCGTTGACCTCCAGCAAGCGCCAAGTCTATGGCGTCGTCGGTCTCCAGGTTGAATGCCTCGCCTCGCGTTGAACGCGCCTCCAGGTCGCCGCCCTCCTCACCGGAGTCCCTCAAACCACCGCCAGTCCCGCTGTTGCAGCCTCCTGCATCACCGGTGTCCTCTGCATCGAAGCAGATGCAGAGGAGGACGAGCGTCTCGATCCCCTGTTTTGCTAGCGCATTGACCGCGCCCTGCTTCTCGAATCGCCAGGGCCCAGCGCCCCTCTTGCAGCCTCCCTCCTGATCTAGGCCAGGCCCACTGGGTGAGAACCCCCCCCCCCCTGTGCACTTTGGGCCGGCCAGATTCGGCCCAGAGTCTTTTTTTAGGCTCTGGTGATTTTGTCTTTTTCTACAGGCTGCATACAGAAAAGTCCATGGAGTTCATGCATATAATAACTCATTAACCGTGCGTGGGATTAAAACAAACTTTATATGTAAAATGTCTAGAATTTTGTCTAGTTTAATAATATCCAACTTTCATCAATGTTTAAAATGTCTAAAATGTTGTTTGTGTAATTTTGTCCATATGCCATGCTAAAATGCTTTAATTCATAACTTAATAACCGTAGCTCCAAACCAAACAAACTTTATATGTAAATGGGGTAGAAAAATGCCTAGTTTAACATGGTGACCTTACTTTGCATGTTCGACAACTCTAAATTTATGTTTAGGGCAGAACAGTACCAAATCTAATATATGCCCATGAGGAGTTTCCGGACTTGTTGTTTTGCTGTCCCGGCCTCATTTAAACTTGCCTAGATAGACAATTTCTTTATGATTCACCTCTTGCCATGCTACTCAACATTTAATATTGATGGGTACCTAAACAAGAGAAAACTAAATAAGTCATGTGGTGTTTCGTCAATATGCAACGGAGTTGCATGTTGAGCTCCACTTAATTTGTAGGATTGTTTGTGCACTTTGCCATGCCATGTATCATTAAACCGGACATGCATCATACTTGGCTGTGCATCATGCCATGTTTATGTGGTGGTTGTTTACTATGTTGTTTGCTTCTTTCCGGTGTTGCTTCTTCGGGTTGGTTCCGATAACGTCGCGTTTCTGAGGATTCGTTCGACTACGTCCGTTTATCTTCTTCATGGACTCGTTCTTCTTCCTTGCGGGATCTCAGGCAAGATAACCATACCCTCGAAATCACTTCTATCTTTGCTTGCTAGTTGCTCGCTCTATTGCTATGCCATCATACCTACCACATGCTTTATCATGCTTCCCATATTGCCATGTTCAGCCTCTAACCCACCTTGTCCTAGCAAACCATTGTTTGGCTATGTTACCGCTTTTGCTCAGCCCCTCTTATAGCGTTGTTAGTTGCAGGTGAAGATGAAGTTTGTTCCATGTTGGAACATGGATATGTTGGGATATCACAATATCTCTTATTTAATTAATGCATCTATATACTTGGTAAAGGGTGGAAGGCTCGACCTTATGCCTGGTGTTTTGTTCCACTCTTGTCGCCCTAGTTTCCGTCATACCAGTGTTATGTTCCTTGATTTTGCGTTCCTTACACGGTTTGGTGTTATGGGGAACCCTTGATAGTTCGCTTTGAATAAAACTCCTCCAGCAAGGCCTAACCTTGGTTTTACCATTTGCCTCACCACCACCTACTTTTCCCTTGGGAGTCGCTCTCTCGAGGGTCATTTTTATTTTAAGCCCCCCTCGGGCCAGTGCTTGTCTAAGTGTTGGTCCGAACTAGAGTCCTTTGCAGCGCCACCTCGGGGAAACTTGAGGCCAGGTTTTAGTTGTACGGAGTGCTCATCCGGTGTTTCCCTGAGAACGAGATATGTGCAGCTCCTATCAGGATGTCAGCGCACCGGGCGGTCTTGTTGGTCTTGTTTTACCTTTGTCAAAATGTCTTGTAACCGGGATTCCGAGTCTGATCGGGTCTTCCCGGGAGAAGGAATATCCTTCGTTTGCCGTGAGAGCTCGTGATGGGCTAAGTTGGGACACCCATGCAGGGTTTTGAACTTTCGAAAGCCGTGCCCGCGGTTATGGGCAGATGGGAATTTGTTAATGTCCGTTTGTAGAAACTTGACACTTAACTTAATTAAAATGCATCAACCGCGTGTGTAGCCGTGATGGTCTCTTATCGGCAGGGTCCGGGAAGTGAACAAGGTGTTGGAGTTATGCTTGAACGTAAGTAGTTTCAGGATCACTTCTTGGTCACTTCTAGTTCACGACCGTGCTTTGCTTCTCTTCTCGCGTTCACGACCGTGCTTTTCTTCTCTTCTCGCTCTTATTTGCGTAAGTTAGCCACCATATATGCTTAGTGCTTGCTGCAGCTCCACCTCACTACCTTTTCCTACCCATAAGCTTAAATAGTCTTGATCGCAAGGGTGTGAGATTGTTGATTCCTCGTGACTCACAGATTACTTACAAAACAAGTTTGCACGTGCTGATGATACCGTGCAGGTGACTCAACCGAGCTCAAGGAGGAGCTCGATGAAGATCTTGTTCATTGTGTTGTTTCATTTCAGTTGATCAGTAGTGGAGCCCAGTCGGGGCGTTCAGGGATTTAGCATTAGGGGTGGTCTTCTTTTATTTTGGTTCCATAGTCGGACCTTGATTGTATCTGGATGATGTAATGCTATATTCATGTATTGTGTGAAGTGGCAATTGTAAGCCAGCTCTTTATCCCTTTCTTATTTAGTACATGGGATGTGTAAAGATTACCCCTCTTGCGACATGCCTACTATGCGGTTATGCCTCTAAGTCGTGCTCCGACATGTGGGAGATATAGCCGCATCGTGGGTGTTACAAGTTGGTATCAGAGCCTTCCCTGACTTAGGAGCCCCCTGCTTGATCGAATCGTTGGCGTTGTTGAGTCTAGAAAAATGTTTTGAGTCTTATAGGATTATATATATGAGAGAGTAGGATTCTTTTAATCCTCAGTCCCTTCGTCGCTCTGGTGAGGCCTCCTGACGTAGAGTTTTGACTCTTCTCTTCTCAAATTTCACTGAAAAAAATTAGGATCACGCGGGTATCTTGGAATCATTTCGATGGTTTTGTGACGAGAACATTGTTCTTGGTGCCTCCTGACATTTAGGGGTTGTGGCAGTGTCCCGAGGAGTTGAGCTCTGAGGTGTTGTCGTCACAATTTTATCGTTGCAGTTCTGGAATACCTGAGTTTTGCCGACATCGAAAATCTCCTTTATGCAGTTGTTGGTGAGATAACCTCGACGCCACCCAGTACTGGGGCGGGAGTTCGGGAGTATTGCCATAACTTGTATAACGGATGCTTTTCGAAGGTTGAGGTAAATGATTTCCGAAGGTTTCTTGGTTATGTGTTGAAGGATGGATACAGCTGGATGTAGGATTTGTTAGTTTTGGGTGAGATATTATGCTTCCCTTGTATCCCCAACACCCGATTGCATAACCAGAACGTTTCGGGAGTTGATAAGTGGGAATTCAAGTAGCTCTTAGGATATCTTTCCGACAGATGTATGATATGAGATTGGGGTTCGACGTCTAATGGTCCGCCTATCCACAGTTGGTTTTACAGTGGTCTCGTTGTGTCTTCAAGAGTCCTTGGCTATGCTGACTCGGAGACGCTTCGTATGTCATGTGCACTGCCTTGTACATGATGGTGATGTACGATCGAGCCCGTGTGGGCCCCACCACGAAAACTTCGGACGAAATCTCTATCATATGTTTGTTCCGGCTTATTCTGCAAGCCAATCCTTTGTTTTGTTTTGTTTGTGGTATTCGAGTTGCTTCAATGTCAAGTGTTGATTCCATACCTTTTCCTAAGCGGTGTTCTCATATTTCTATGTGAATACTAATCCTTCTTGATAATCGAGATTGTCATGTTAATCCTATTCAACCGGCGTGTTTTTCTTCAAGTGGATCCGATCATTTCAACATCCGCAAGATCACCTCTCAGTTTTCCCAGCGTTGTTCGTTTCATATGTCCCCAAGGTGCCTTTGTTTTCCCGCCCTCCCACCCTTTTTTTTTCTTCGAGGACTAAGATTTCTTAATTAAGTATCCATTTTATTGATGTGAAGTCTCTCCATCCCCCCCGTCAATGTTCTTACCCGGTGGTTCTCATGAAGATGTTCTACTAGTTCATCGTTCTTCATTCTTTTCTTCTCCGGTGGGTTCAAGTCAAGCTTTGTTGATCATACCCTTTCCTCGTTTCAAATGTTTTATCATACCGGTGCACCTCTTAATAATCCACTTCTTGCTATTCAATTGTTCTAGAGTGCTCAAGATATCTCGAGGATTCGTGTTTCCCCTCTGCTTTCGTTCAAGCTCTTTCGAGGATGTTATCTCATTCAAGCCATTTAACTCAACCGGCGCAATCTATATTTAAATCATTCAACGGTGTTCCTTTTGAGTGGGCCCTAACCCACAGGTCTTTTCCAGGATCTTACCCGACTCTTATAATTTTCCCGGAGTTATTCTCAAATTCTTTTCGAAGTTTGATGTAAGAATGAATTATCATCAGTCATTTGCATTTCTCCAAGATCTTTCAAATTCTTTAAATCGTTGGTTCAACCTTTCTATTTCTTCATACCGGAGTGCCTCAACAATTCAAGGTGGTGTTTCTTGTCATCATTCTCGGATTTTGAAGACCGAAGAAGAGATCTCCTCCAAATATTATCCGTTCTCTCAAAGATTCGTGGTTCTAGCGTTATGCCGTCCTCTCACAATTGTTTTCGATTATGAGATTTCTTTTCACCTATCTGGAGCAATTCAAGATTCTTTTCAGTTTGATTATCCGGATCCCATCATCTAAGATTTATTCATTCCATCTTTCAGCTCTCGTTCTCCAAATCTTACCGGTGTATCATTCGAGTATTCTCTAATCAGCTCGGGATCTCTTCATTCACTTGTATCTATATTCTATCAAGCATCTTCATTCGTTTTCCAATTCTACCCAGTGATTTGTGCCTTTGCTACTCTCATATTCAATTCTTACGGTGGTTCATTCAAGAGTTTCCTTCCTATGCTCTCATATCAATTCATTCATTGTTTCAATCCTACCGATGGATCATCGAAGGCCTCTTCAAGGTTGCTCAATATCTATCTTAATCCTTTCTACGAGAATAAGTAGTATGTCAAATCCGTTGCTTGTCATCAATTTAATTGGTGAAGGATGGGCATAATGTAATTCTTATTCTTGTTTCATCGAGTAAATTCAATTCCTTATTCCGGAGGTTCATCAAGTTCTCGATTCAAGTTGTCCATCTTTCTTTTCCGGAGCTCCAAGTTATTTCATATCATTGCAAAGCTCCATCTAATCATTGCAAGGGTTCGATCTTATTCTCTTAATCCTTCACTTCTTTTGATCATTCTTTTATTACTGGAGTTCTTCATGGAGGCTACATGGTGGTTCATCAAGGACTCTTTTCATTCTTCAATTGTTCTTCAAGATATCTCTCGAAGATATGATCCGTTAAGCTATACTCCAAGTATTCTTCATCTTGCATTCCGAAGTGCAATTCTTTCTACCGTATCATTTGAGGTGGTGCTATGTCATTCTTCATAACTTGAGCTCATGTTTCATGATTCACATGTTGTCAAGAATGAGGTATCTTAAATCCATCAATCTCTTCATTAGAGTTATCTTGTATAGATTACACCTAAAGCCTTCCATTGGGAATGTTGCCATTACGGTGCTTATCTATGATCCAATTTCCGCTTCTCATCTCGATGAAGGAGTTTTCATCTCCTTGTTATTCTCAATCCAACTAATTGATTTCGTTAGTGGCTGGTCTTCACCTCATAATTTGGGGATGTTTTCCTTAAGACCATTGGAAATCATATCTTTTGTTGTTGGTTTTCCAACAACTCCATTCGACCCTTCTCATAAAGATGCTTCTTCAAGCTCATTTGTGGCAGAAATTGTCATTTTCTTCTCCATCCCTTTATCCCAACAATCTAGCTTCTATTCTTTTGTTGCGAAAGCTTTGTGATGTTGCTCTTTTCACCCATCATCTCATTTGGTCAAAGATCATGTTCTTTTCGTGCTTATCCATTTAACCGGAGTGTCGTGTCCTTCATTCAAGTTCTCTCATCTTATCAAGTTGTCCATCCCTTCTCAACCGGAGTGCTGTCTGAAATCGTTCTTACCCCTTATGCCATTCTTTCAATAGTTCTGAAGACAGTGTGTTGTTGATTTCATCAAGCATACTCTCATCTTGTCAAGTTCTTATTCAATTCCTTTTCTTTTCAGTCGGAATGTTGCCCAAATTATATCATTCTTTTTTCCTTCTCTATCTTGTTTTAACCGGAGTGTCATTTCTATCATTCCTCTTCTAACCGAAGTCTCAACCAAGTGCTTTCGTTTGGCAAAGTTTATATTCTTTACCTTCCATGTCCAACCGGAGTGTTGTCGTAATTGATCCTTATCGTTCCTTGTACATCTCATTTCAATCGGAGTGCTTGCATGTACCTATTGTCCATTGTAACACTTTTCTTATGTCTTTCAACCTACAAGGGCCTAGTAAGGTTCCTTGTTCCTCTTCTCTAATGGAGGTTTCAACTTTGATCACCTTCGTTGTATTCTTTTCTCAAATTTGTTCAACCTCGCAAGGTTCTTTGGTTTCACTCATTTGTCAAAGAAGCAACTTAGTTTTACCTATTCTCTTCCTCTTCCGTTTCCCTTCGGTGCCATCCTAGATCTCGGGACGAGATCCTCTTGTAGTGGTGGAGTGTTGTGACGCCCCGAGAGTGTTGCGCCAGGTGTCTTCTAGTTATTCGCCGACGTTGCCATGTCATTTGCTTGTGTGTTGCATCTTATCATGTCATCATGTGCATTGCATCATCATGTTTTCAAAACTTGCATCCGTCCGGGTTCCCCAGTTCCGTCCATTGTCCGTTCTGAGCCCAACCACACTCGCATGCTCCCGCGTCACGTCCCAGATATTATTTTATAACTAGCCGGAAACTTTTCTCGGAATGGGATGAAAGTTTGTGTGTGGTCTTATTATAGTGTAGATAGACCGACTGTCAAGTTTCATTGCATTTGGAGTCTGTTTGATGCCCCAACGCATAACTATAGCATCAATATAGCCGGTCTTATCGTTGGACGTTCTTGGTCTTCGAAAACTGCTGCCGGGCCCTCTCTCTCTATTCTCTCCTCTCAGCCTTGCCATAGCCCACCTAGTCCATCCACCTATCCCTTTTCGCGTCCGGAGTCGTCCGATGCGATCGCAAGGTCCGAGAACCCTCTCTGCGAAGTGCATTGAACCCCTCGCGCGCGCCCGGAAGTTGTCCCGAACCCGACCCGGGGAGTCGTCACCGTTGGGTCCGGAACAACCCCAAACATCTACAAAATATCATCATTTTATTTATTGGACTCTTTAGCATATTTATTCTTGTCCGTCGGATTTTGATCCGATGATCTAGATCCCTCTCTTTTCACCTACATGCTATATATAGCCCCTAACCCTAAATTCTAGGGACCTTGTCCCATCCATCCCATCCCTCCGTCGCAGGCTCTCCACCAAATCCCCCTCGGGATCCTCTTCGCACCAACCAGCAACCACCGAAACTTCCAAATCCATCAATCCCTGCGTTGCCTCGAATTCCAGCCACATCCCCGCTCAATCTCGTCGGGATCGAGGCCACCAGCATGCCCACCGACCACCGCGGCGACCAGGCCAGCTTCGTTGCCTCGTTCCTTCCTTTTCTCCCGTGCTTTTCCCTCATCTCACTTCTTTGTCTCTCTCACCCCGTTCAAGCAGGAAGCAGCCAACGCCATGCACGTCGTGTCCTCGAGCAGCAGCAGTCCCGAGCATCGCCCGACCCCGCCTCCACCTCGTTCCCGCCGGAGCATGCCCCACTGTGCCGCCCTGCGTAAGCCGCTGGAGCCTTCTTCCACCCACACGGCTGCAGCATCCTCTGCCTCGGCCCCTCACCGAACTCCTCGAGTCCCACTGCTGCCTCAAGTTCCCTGCCACCGGAGTCCTCAGTGCCACTGTGACTGCCGCTTGCGTCTTCCCGATGAACCACGCCGACCCGTTAGCTTCCTCTGTTTCCGGCGACAGGACGCGCCGAGCCTTCATTGACCTCCAGCGAGCGCCAAGTCTGCGGCGTCGTCGGTCTCCAGGTCGAGCGCCTCGCCTCGCGTTGAACGCGTCTCCAGGTCGCCGCCCTCCTCACCGGAGTCCCTCAAGCCGCTGCCAGTCCCACTGTTGCGGCCTCCTGCATCGTCGGCGTCCTCTGCATCGAAGCAGATGTAGAGGAGGATGAGCGTCTCGACCCCCTATTTCGCTAGCGCGTTGACCGCGCCCTGCTTCTCGAGTCGCCAGGGCCCAGCGCCCCTCCTGCAGCCTCCCTCCCGATCTGGGCCAGGCCCACTGGGTGAGAACCCCCCTGTGCACTTTGGGCCGGCCAGATTTGGCCCAGAGTCTTTTTTTAGGCTCTGGTGATTTTGTCTTTTTTCCAGAGGCTGCCAGTTTTACAGAAAAGTCCCTGGAGTTCATGCATATAATAACTCATTAACCGTGAATCGGATTAAAACAAACTTTATATGTAAAATGTCTAGAATTTTGTCTAGTTTAATAGTATCCAACTTTCATCAATGTTTAAAATGTCTAAAATGATGTTTGTGTAATTTTGTCCATATGCCATGCTAAAATGCTTTAATTCATAACTTAATAACCGTAGCTCCAAACATGTAAATGGGGTAGAAAAATGCCTAGTTTAACATGGTGACCTTACTTTGCATGTTCAACAACTCTAAATTTATGTTTAGGGCAGAACAGTACCAAATCTAATATATGCCCATGAGGAGTTTCCGGACTTGTTGTTTTGCTGTCCCGGCCTCATTTAAACTTGCCTAGATAGACAGTTTCTTTATGATTCACCTCTTGCCATGCTACTCAACATTTAATATTGATGGGTACCTAAACGAGAGAAAACTAAATAAGTCATGTGGTGTTTCGTCAATATGCAACGGAGTTGCATCTTGAGCTCCACTTAATTTGTAGGATTGTTTGTGCACTTTGCCATGCCATGCATCATTAAACCGTACATGCACCATACTTGGTTGTGCATCATGCCATGTTTATGTGGTGGTTGTTTACTATGTTGTTTGCTTCTTTCCGGTGTTGCTTCGGGTTGGTTCCAATAACATCGTGTTTGTGAGGGTTCGTTCGACTACGTCCGTTTATCTTCTTCATGGACTCGTTCTTCTTCCTTGCGGGATCTCAGGAAAGATGACCATACCCTCAAAATCACTTCTATCTTTGCTTGCTAGTTGCTCGCTCTATTGCTATGCCGCGATACCTACCACATGCTTTATCATGCCTCCCATATTGCCATGTTCAACCTCTAACCCACCTTGTCCTAGCAAACCGTTGTTTGGCTATGTTACCGCTTTCGCTCAGCCCCTCTTATAGAGTTGTTAGTTGCAGGTGAAGATGAAGTTAATGCATCTATATACTTGGTAAAGGGTGGAAGGCTCGGCCTTATGCCTGGTGTTTTGTTCCACTCTTGCCGCCCTAGTTTTCGTCATACCGGTGCTATGTTCCTTGATTTTGCGTTCCTTACACCGTTGGGTGTTATGGGGACCCCTTGACAGTTTGCTTTGAATAGAACTCCTCCAGCAAGGCCCAACCTTGGTTTTACCATTCGTCTCACCACCACCTACTTTTCCCTTGGGAGTCGCTCTGTCGAGGGTCATCTTTATTTTAAGCCCCCCCGGGCCAATGCTTGTCTAAGTGTTGGTCCGAACTAGAGTCCTTTGCAGCGCCACCTCGGGGAAACTTGAGGGCTGGTTTTAGTTGTACGGAGTGCTCATCCGGTGTTGCCCTGAGAACGAGATATGTGCAGCTCCTATCGGGATGTCGGCGCATCGGACGGTCTTGCTGGTCTTGTTTTACCTTTGTCGAAATGTCTCGTAACCGGGATTTCGAGTCTGATCGGGTCTTCCTGGGAGAAGGAATATCCTTCGTTGACCGTGAGATCTTGTGATGGGCTAAGTTGGGACACCCCTGCAGGGTTTTCAACTTTCGAAAGCCGTGCCCGCGGTTATGGGCAGATGGGAATTTGTTAATGTCCGGTTGTAGAAAACTTGACACTTAACTTAATTAAAATGCATCAACCGCGTGTGTAGCCGTGATGGTCTCTTCTCGGCGGGGTCCGGGAAATGAACACGGTGTCGGAGTTATGCTTGAACGTAAGTAGTTTCAGGATCACTTCTTGATCACTTCTAGTTCATGACCGTGCTTTGCTTCTCTTCTCGCTCTTATTTGCGTAAGTTAGCCACCATATATGATTGGTGCTTGCTGCAGCTCCACCTCACTACCTTTTCCTACCCATAAGCTTAAATAGTCTTGATGGCGAGGGTGTGAGATTGCTGAGTCCCCGTGACTCACAGATTACTTCCAAAACCAGTTTGCAGGTGCCGATGATACCGTGCAGGTGACTCAACCGAGCTCAAGGAGGATCTCGATGAAGATCTTGTTCATCGTGTTGTTTCGTTTCAGTTGATCAATAGTGGAGCCCAGTCGGGGCGTTCGGGGATTTAGCATTAGGGGTGGTCTTCTTTTATTTTGGTTACGTAGTCGGACCTTGATTGTATCTGGATGATGTAATGCTATATTTATGTATTGTGTGATGTGGCGATTGTAAGCCAACTCTTTATCCCTTTCTTATTCAATACATGGGATGTGTAAAGATTACCCCTCTTGTGACATGCCTACTATGCGGTTATGCCTCTAAGTCGTGCTCCGACACGTGAGAGATATAGCCGCATCGTGGGTCTTACAATATGATTAGTGGAAAATGGGAAGATAGCTCCCATATTCGCTATAGTTTCAAGGCTGAGGTGGAGAAGTGTTCTCCTGGTAGTGTAGTGGAAATAAACAAAGATAATGTTCAATACACGATCAAAGGAAAAGTCGGGGAGAAGGAATGCTTAAGGAGGGTGTTCATTTCATTCAAGGCATGTTGGTAAGGGGTTTAAATGGGTGTCGACCTTACTTGGTCGTGGACTCAACTTCACTAAATAGGAGATTCAAATGGCAACTAACTTCTTCATGTGCCATCTGTTATGTTGTGATCCAAATTCAATAAAGATAAATGCTAACTTCTGACGAGTGGAGCGAAGCTACCGCCCATCGCCAATTGGCTTAGGCCGGAGTAGAGCATAGCGAAGTATGAAGTTAGCCCATGTGGGCCTCCCCTTTCAGGGATGCTCGGGGTGTCGGGGGCAAGGCCCCTTTCGGTACGGATCAGTATTGACTTAAATCACCGCTATTATATATGCCTCTTGTAAGCCGCCACATAGGATAAGTTGTTTAGTTGCAAATCCCCGGCGTTTGTAACCTCTCCCGGTATAGCGGAGTTTGATGGCTGGAGCTCGTGGTTTTCCCTGTTGTAGTGGTTTTCCACATTAAATCTCATGTCTCATGTGTTTCTTTATTGTTGGATTTTCCTATCGTATCTTTAACAAGTGGCATCAGAGCCTTGTTTATGTCTAGGGCTTTTATGACATGGCATTGATGACGTTCGATCTTCCATTGCTGAATTACGACACAAGGTTTTCCCTGTGGCAAGTGAAGATGCGGGCAGTGCTGGCGCATCCCGATCTGGACGATGCATATATGGCTTTGGTGGAAAAGAACAGAAGCCGTGGACTGATGATGAGAAGCGGAAAGACCGTAAGGCTATGTCTATGATTCGTCTTCATCTATCTAACAATATTTTGCAAGAAGTTCTAGAGGAGAAAACTGCGGCAGCCCTTGACTCAAATTGGGATCAATCTGCATGCCCTAGGATCTAACCAGTAAGATGCACATGAAGATGTAGTTGTTCATGCACAAGTTGCAGGAAGGTGGTCCGGTGCTGACCCACTTGTCAATCTTCAAGGAGATCATTTCTGACTTACAGTCTATGGAGGTAAAGTATGATGATGAAGATTTAAGTCTTCTACTTTTATGCTTGTTGCCTAGTTCCTTTGCATATTTTCAAGATACCATATTACACAGTCGTGCTGAATGGATGAAAGATATGTTTGTGATCTGAGGAATTGTCCTCCAAAGGAGAAGCTTTGCAGGTACAAGTCGGTCTTGAGCAGAAAAAAAATACTACACCAACAACAGGGATAAAAGCAAGAAGGACAGAGGTCGTTCAAAGTTCAAGGATCTAGAAAGAACCAATTCTGCAGGTATTGTGAGAAAGAGGGTCACCTCATTGATGACTGTTGGAAGTTTGAAAACAAGGAGAAAAGGAACGGTACCTGGAAACCTATAAACAAATCTGAAGGTGATTGTAAGGTCAATGTTACTTATGGTGGTAAGTCTTATTGAGATGATGCTCTAGTTGTTTTTTGTTGGTTGTGTTTCTTGCCATGATGAATGGATACTTGATTATGCCTATTCATTTCATATATGTTGTAACAGAGATTGGTTCAGTACTTATGAGTTTGTGAAGAGTGAAGATGTGTTGCGTATGGGAGATGGCAATCCACGTGAGATTGTGGGCATTGTTTCTGTTCACATAAGGACGCATGATGGCAAGATACACATCTTGACAGATGTGCAGGCATGGCCAGAGACCTCATCACACTGAGTACTCCTAACATCAAAGGGTACAACCACTCTAATTTAGGTGGAGTTCTGAAGCTAACAAAAGGTTCCCTCGTCAATACGATAGGTGATATGAATTCTGCCAAGTTATATGTTCTTAGAGGAAACACTATTATTGGTACTGCTATTGTTGTTGCTATTACTTCTGATTAATCTAGTAAAACTAATATTTGGCGTTTGCGCCTTGGGCATATGAGTAAACTTTGTAGGATAAAAAGTATGTCTAGAGGGGGTGATTAGACTACTTGACCAAATAAAAAACTAGCCTTTTCCCAATTTTAATTCTTGGCATATTTTAGAAACTTAGCGCAAGTCAAGCAAACAACCTACACATGCAATTCTAAGAGTATAGCAGCGGAATGTAAAACAATTACATATGAAGGTAAAGGGAGGAGTTTGGAGGGAGCAAACACAATGTAGACACGAAGATTTTTGGCGTGGTACCGATAGGTGGTGCTATCGTACATCCATGTTGATGGAGACATCAACCCACGAAGGGTAATGGTTGCGCGAGTCCACGGAGGGCTCCACCCATGAAGGGTCCACGAAGAAGCAACCTTGTCCATCCCACCATGGCCATCGCCCACGAAGGACTTGCCTTACAAGGGTAGATCTTCACGAAGTAGGCGATCTCCTTGCCCATACAAACTCCTTGGTTCAACTCCACAATCTTGACAGAGGCTCCCAAGTGACACTGTGACGCCCTCGATTCAATCATACACTAATCATACACTCAAACATGTACGATCAAGATCAGGGACTCACGGGAAGATATCACAACACAACTCTACAAATAAAATAAGTCATACAAGCATCATATTACAAGCCAGGGGCCTCGAGGGCTCGAATACAAGAACTCGATCATAGACGAGTCAGTGGAAGCAACAATATCTGAGTACAGACATAAGTTAAACAAGTTTGCCTTAAGAAGGCTAGCACAAACTAGGATACAGATCGAAAGAGGTGCAGGCCTCCTGCCTGGGATCCTCCTAAACTACTCCTGGTCGTCGTCAGCGGGCTGCACGTAGTAGTAGGCACCTCCTGAGTAGTAGTAGTAGTCGTCGACGGTGGCGTCTGCCTCCTGGGCTCCAATGTTTGGTCGCAACAATCAGGTATAGAAAGGGGGAAAAGAGGGAGCAAAGCAACCGTGAGTACTCATCCAAAGTACTCGCAAGCAAGGAGCTACACTACATATGTATGTATTAGTATCAAATGGAATAACGGTATCATATGTGGACTGAACTGCAGAATGCCGGAATAAGAGGGGGATAGCTAGTCCTTTCGAAGACTACGCTTCTCGTAACCTCCATCTTGCAGCAGAGGAAGAGAGTAGATGGTAAGTTCACCAAGTAGCATCGTGTAGCATAATCCTACCCGGCGATCCTCTCCTCGTCGCCTTGTTAGAGAGCGACCGCCGGGTTGTATCTGGCACTTGGAAGGGTGTGTTTTATTAAGTATCCGGTTCTAGTAGTCATAAGGTCAAGGTACAGCTCCAAGTTGTCCTGTTACGGAAGATCACGATTATTCGAATAGATTAACTTCCCTGCAGGGGTGCACCACATAACCCAGCACGCTCGATCCCATTTGGCCGGACACATTCCTGGGTCATTCCCAGCCTCGGAAGATCAACACGTCGTAGCCCTACCTAGGCACAACAGAGAGGTCAGCACGCCTGTCTAAATCCTATGGCGCAGGGGTCTGGGCCCATCGCCAATTGCACACCTGCATGTTGCGAGGGCGGCCGGAAGCAGACCTAGCCTAGTAGGCGTTCCAGTCCAATCCACCGAACGCCGCTCAAAAAACTAATGTCACGAAGGCTTCGGCTGATACCGCGACGTCGAGTGCCCATAACTGTCCCCGCGTAGATGGTTAGTGCGTATAGGCCAATGGCCAGACTCAGATCAAATACCAAGATCTCGTTAAACATGTTATCTTGAAATGACCGCGAACGCCGACCAGGGCCAGGCCCACCTCTCTCCTAGGTGGTCTCAACCTACCCTGTCACTCCGCCCCAAAGATCCATTCAGAAGGCCGTCGGTACAAACGTCCTTTCGGACCCAATCCGTGAATCACTCGCGGGTACTCCTACGAGCCTACCCGTCTTTAGTCACCACAAGTATCATATATTATGTATATAAGTATATACCCGTGACCACCTAACGAGTGATCACGGCCCGATAATATAGCATGGCAGATGGACAAGAATGTAGGCACTGATGGCAAACTAGCATCCTATACTAAGCATTAGGATTGCAGGTAAGGTATCAGCAGTTGTAGGATCAATGATAGGCTATGCATCAGAATAGGATTAACGGGAAGCAGTAACATGCTACACTACTCTAATGCAAGCAGTATAGAGAAGAGTAGACGATATCTGGTGATCAAGGGGGGGCTTGCCTGGTTGCTCTGGCAAGAGAGAGGGGTCGTCAACACCGTAGTCGTACTGAGTAGCAGCGGCGTCGGTCTCGGTGTCTAGCGAGAGAAGAGGGGGAAGAAACAATAAATATAATGCAAACAAATGCATGACGATGCATGACATGACAAAGCGTGATGCTAGGTGTGCCCTAACGCGGTACGAGATGGTACCGGTGAAGGGGGAAAACATCCGGGAATGTATTCCCGGTGTTTCACATTTTCAGGCAGATGAACCAGAGGGGGAAAGTTGTCTGTTTGCTATGCTAGAGATGTGTGGCGGACGAACGGGTTGCGTATCCGGATTTGTCTCGTCGTTCTGAGCAACTTCCATGTTGAAAATAATTTAATCCAAGTTACGGATTAAAAGATATGATTTTCTAAAGATTTAATTAATTTCTGGAATTTAATTAATTATTTAATTTAATTCGAAATTGGATTTATGACATCAGCAAGATGTCATGCTGACGTCAGCAGTCAACAGGGGTTGACTGGGTCAAACTAACGCATGGGTCCAATGGGACCCACCTGTCATACTCTGTTAGGTTAATTAGGGTTTCGTTAAACTAATTACTATGTAATTGAACTAACAGGTTAATTAGATTAATTAACTTAATTAATTTAGTTAATTAATTAATTATTTTTACTATTAATTATTTATTTATTATATATATATGTGTGTTTTTTAATTCCTTTTTTGTAAACGTTCCGGGGCAGGGCCCCACATGTCATAGGGCCATGGCCTTAACGGGCGCTGCCCTAGCGGGTGCAGGCGCCAGCCCGTGCGAGCGCTCGCCCAGACCATAGCGGGGCGACGACCATCGTAGGATGCCGGAGCAGCGTGGTGAGCGGGGGGCTGCAGTGGGGCGAGGCCACCGGGGCTGCGGTGGGGCGCCAGCCAGTGCGGTGGCACGGTGGCCGGCAGGGGTGGCCGTGGGGCGGAAGCGGGTCATCACCGACGAGGTCAGGCGGAGATGGCTGACGAAGGCGGTTGGCAGGGCGGCCATGGCTGCGGCCTGTAGCAGCGAGCAGGAGGGCGCGGGGCCGTGGACGGGCACTGGCTGGTCGGGAACATGGCGTGGGCGCGGCCAGAGGCGCGAAATGCGGCCGCGGGCGAGGGGGGTCGCGCGCTTTGGCTCGGCCAGGCGGGGTCGGCCACGGCGCGGGCTCAGTGCGTGTGGGCGCTAGCGGAGCAGAACCGCGGCAGCAAAGCGGCACGACAGAGCAGAGGCGAGGCGACCCCAGCGGCCACGGCGTCGGCGAGGTCACGCGGCAGCAGCAAAGTAGTAGGGGGCGGCGGAGACGAGCGCGGCAGCGGGGCTCACCGCGGGGCGTAGGGATCGGGGCAATGGGTGTCGAGGTGGTGGTCGGGGATGACGGTGTCGGAGGAGAAGCCGGCCGGCGGGGGAGCGCTCCGGCGAGGAAGCTCCGGGCGGCAGCGTCCAGGCGCGGGGTCGTGCCCCGATCCAGTACTGGATCGGGAAGGCGGGCGAGGACGGGGAGGCGAGTGACGGGGTCGAGGCGGCGATGGCGGGGCATCGCTTGAGATGAC
>NC_041384.1:413183804-413252933 GCF_002162155.2 Triticum dicoccoides
ATCGTGGGGGAGAGAGGGAGGAGAGGGGGTCGTGCGGGGGGGTGTGCGGGGCGAGTGGGGATGGTTTCCCTAGGGTTTCGGCCGGCATGGGATGGTATGGGGAGTGGGGTGGGCCGGCCTGGTGGCCCAGAGGCCAGTTGGGCCGAGGCCCAATGGGGGGAGGGAGGCTTCTTGTCCCTATCCATTTCTTCTTTCTAGTTATTCTTTTGTGTTTCACTTCTAGTTTCCATTTATTTTAGTTTTGTAAAATTTACCACTAGCACCTAAATTAGTATTTGAAAATATACTCATGCCACATTAATCCTTAATCCAAAATAAAACAATCTAATATTTTATAAAATCCAATAGTCATTTATTTAATTGTTTTAACTACTGTTTAATTACTTTAGAGCCGTATACTCTTTATCATAGTTTGGTTTCTCCACCACAATTCCCTATGCAATATTTGGTTCACTCCGAACATTTTAGTTTTAAGATGTGAAACGCTTTATTGTTTGCCTTTAATTAAATTTTGAATTTGAATCGGTTTTGAACTAACGCGAGATTAGCAACACTAATCGAGGTGACGTGGCATTATTAGCAGAGGTTACTGTAGCTTGATTATCCGGGTGTCACAATTCTCCTCCACTACAAGAAATCTCGACCCAAGATTTAGGAGGGGAGTAAGGGGGAAGGGATTGGGTTATGAAAAATCTAATGGATCTTCTTGGTCTTGATTGCTCTTCTCAAAGAGGTCGATCCATTACGTTGATGTCTTCATTTCTCTGATCCAGGTCATCTTGATGAAGTCGGCATCCTTTCTTCGGAACGCCATCGTACGTACAAAGGCAAGTGGTAACTTCGGAAGAACAGACCGCTACAATGTTGCTTATCTGGTAGATAACATCAGGAAAGGTGGCGGAAAGTAACTCTCAAATTGAAACTAAAGAAATTATCGAGAGCAAAGTAAGAAGGTGCCATGAGAAGTTTCAAACGGATAGGCAATCGTTCGATGCCTAATCCGAAGGTGAAAGGGTTTTCAGGGCAATGAGAATAAGTATTGCGTCTGATACCAGAATTGGTCACTAGGAAGTTGGCTCATGGGTTACATACGAGGTCACGCACGAGGAATAACTATGGAAACAGGGGGTGTACAGCAGAGTCAGGTTTCGATCCTGTGGAACTGTGGGTTATGGGCCCACCATGTGGGTTAAAAGTAGGAGGAGCGGTGACATCTTGTATGGTTATGATAGCAAGGCATGTCAGAGGGTAGCCTGTCAGTTATGTCGGTAACTACATCGATACCAAGGGCGAGGGACGAAGAGAACCATTTTCCTGCTCGTTGAAACGAGGCAGACCAATAGGCAAAGTTCTCGTCCATCGGTGGTAACCGGAATGTCATCAACAATAGCAACACGGTCTTGCTGACAGAATTGTACAATGAGGTGTTTACATAAGTAGGAGAATTTTACAGCTTAGATCATATAGATCACCAAAAAGGTTAAACAAAACAATGGAAAGGAAAATGTGTTTAAACACATACTTCAAGGGTATACCTTCCCATGGACAAATAGGGCATGATATCCATGACAGGATATAAGGTAGAAAACCCTTTAGGTAAGGGGAGAGAAACTTCATGACATTACCCATACAACAATGTTTGGATAATTGCTAAAGAAAATTTAGCATCATGCTTCAAATGTTCTTATTGAAAATCGGAGTACCAGTGACATGCTTCGAGATAGCATTGACATGGTCTTCAAGCAAAGGTCAGACTTTGGATACACAAAGGATCCATCAGGAACAACTTATGGATTAAGTCTTACAACTTCCTCATGGAAGAATGGCTAACCTTGCTAAAAAGGAAACTTATAACAATAGGTCCTCCGGCCAGGTGTGTTAGGCATGACATCACCTTACCGGGTCATATATAGACCAATGTTATAACTCTTAGAATTATGTTCCAACCATCATATCTGACCGAGATTCAGATCTGATTGGTGTCAGGATAACTGAGACTCGGGATGCCTGAGAAGAAAGGTGCAACACAAATTGTCGAGATGACATCGAAGATTCTCGGGAGATGAACTATGGAAGCGAGTTCCGAACAAGGGTTCATCATTAAATCAAGGAGATGTGAGGAGGTGACTGATTGGCTCAGCGACAATCCATTGAGATTTCCAAAAGATGGATTTCCACAACTATGTGAACAAGGAGATAACAATAGCTAGATCAAATGACTTAACGATGTATGCTCGAGGAAAACATACACAGTTAAACGTTGGCTGAAATGTGCACCTGAAATATGGGCTAGGTAGCACGATCAATGTTCGAATGACGATTCAATAAGCCATAGACGTAGAATGAAACTATAGACCAATAACTTCAAAGCAATAGGGTTGCTAGAAGTTTAGAATTTACACATCATAGACCATTTGTCGGTATTTCGGTTAGAAAAAACACGAGACCAAGAAAGAATGCTGATGGTGAGAAGTATCACTGTACCAAGAATTCTTAAGAGGTGGAGTAATCCTCACAACATTCTTGACATAAAAGATGGTAATACTCAAAGGTAATTAAGAACAACTGCTGGATAACAAGGAACTCAAGGTATAACACAGAACACGAACAAGTTTGTGTTGGAGGGAAGGCAATAAAGTGGTCGATGATAGCACCAATCATCAAGGGCAAGGATGTTATTTCTCATCATGAATTCAATTGATATCTTGGAAGACCTCAGAATATTGATGAGGATCACCACACATTTGTCGAGAGGTTTCAAGAAGATGTAACCGATCGGCGATGACATCAAGTCAATGGAATGATGAAGCGAAAAGTTATTGAAACCATGGGTACGACACAAACTCGAAATCAAGCTTGTTGTTCAAGGACAAATGATATGATGAGGAAGATCGGCGTAAGATTAGCTCATCATCGAAAGTTGTGCTTCGGGATTAAGGACCAGGTAGCACAGTTAAAATCAACACGACAAGGATATATCCAAACACGCTAGGTATGACGTGATTGAGTTCAAACTCATAAGTAATGAAGGTTACCAAGAGTTGCTTAATCGCTATGCGGACTCGAGTCAGTTATCGGTGTCTTTGAGTGTTTAATAACTCAGAGCTCATGAAAAATTGGAATCAATGAGAATGTAGCACTTGATGAAGAACTCATAAGAAGTTATGCAGTACCGTGATAATCTTGAGATACCAGGGGGTAATACTCGACGACAAATCAAAGTAGAGGTTGGACTGGGGTATTACTCCGCAGAAGACAAGTGCTTAAACTTGCACGAGAAATGGTATTTAAAGGAGAACATGGTCGGAACCATGATTGCAAAAGGCCAGATCCCAGATATAAGATGAACTTATACCAAAGGAATAATTAATTTAAGAGAAGCTTTAACGAATAAGATCTACATCGTGTCCATGGGCATGAACGCAAGGTTCAAGGTCGACTCCCACTTCTCCAATGCATACCCTTTCGTTCACTTCTCATTTTCGATGAAGTCGTAGTGTTGAAATTTTATCTGGTATATCACCAGAAGAATTTGACTCGTGAAAACTCTTGGGTTTGCACAGATTAGGGAAGGCATTGGTCCAACCCATCGGGTATCTTAGGAACATATACTACAAAGTTCAGAAGTAAATAACTCAAGCTCGAAAGTAGAGCAAGGTTGAGAAAGTAGAGGATACAATTTACCAAAGGCATTATGTATCCGAGGGAAGGCTCACAAAGTTATTGAATATGAAGGACGTTGTCGGATAAAATCCATTAAAGGATCTGCCGGTCCATAACAGAGCTAATGTGAGTATCGGCACACAACCAGCGGAAGAAACAATGTGAAGGCATTGGATTATAGAAGCAATTGACTAATTCAAAACTCCCATGTAAAGCAATTATGGTTTCCAAATCAAAGGATCAGAAGCCAACGCTCCGACTAAGGATGGATAGGTTGAGTAAGCTTAGGGGTAAAATTGACAACAATTTGATTGGTCGAGATCCAGCTCATGTTTAAAATGACGTCTGAGCCGAAAGGATGAATTCTAGAATCTGATTGAGAATTGCGAGCATTCGCAATATTTTGAATCAATGGACTCAAAATGATAGTGACAAAGGCTGCCAATAATATTACTATACTTATGGGATTAACCATAATGCAAGCAAGCAAGAATTTCAAGAGCAATAATCTGCTAAGGATTTTCGGAAGATCGAATATTATTTCGAAGACCTTAGTGAAACACATAAAGAACCGGGGGTGGGCGGATACTCGGTATGTGCGAGGAATAATCCGTAGGGGTGTTCATGTGGGTAATGAACTGCAAGGCAGTAGGCACAAAGTATTCTTGGAACAATAGAGAGAATTTTTAGGGTATCTTGTAATAAAAAGATCCATGGGATTGAAAAGGCAAGTGTATGTAGTTATCCATAATGATATAACAGTGGTAGGGAATTGCAAAAGCAACGGACACAAAGTCTCAAAAGAGTATCGGAGAGTAACTTCGAATTCTTCTAGTGCAGTAGGCGATCATCTGTGATAAGTGGCTCTCCGGGAGAAGTAGTTACGAGAACCTAGAATCAGATTTAGTAAAATCATTTAACCATAATAGAAGAGAGATCAGAGTCCTAGAGTAAGGATCGAGGAGTAAAAGATCCTAATACCACCCAATGGCGACGTGGGCCCGTAAGCCGCACATCCATGTTAGTAAAAGTTTTGCAATATCTAGACTCGACTTCGACCAAGGAGTGTGGAAGGGGGATTCCTAAAGGCAGTCGGCTCTGATACCAACTTGTGACGCCCTTGATTCAATCGTACACTAATCATACACGCAAACGTGTACGATCAAGATCAATGACTCACGGGAAGATATCACAACACAACTCTACAAATAAAATAAGTCATACAAGCATCATATTACAAGCCAGGGGCCTCGAGGCCTCGAATACAAGAACTCGATCATAGACGAGTTAGCGGAAGCAACAATATCTGAGTACAGACATAAGTTAAACAAGTTTGCCTTAAGAAGGCTACCACAATATGGGATACAGATCGAAAGAGGCGCAGGCCTCCTGCCTGGGATCCTCCTAAACTACTCCTAGTCGTCATCAGCGGGCTACACGTAGTAGTAGGCACCTCCCGAGTAGTAGTAGTCGTCGTGGATGGTGGCGTCTGGCTTCTGGGCTCCAATGTCTGGTCGCAGCAATCGGGTATAGAAAGGGGGAAAGAGGGAGCAAAGCAACCGTGAGTACTCATCCAAAGTACTCGTAAGCAAGGAGCTACACTACATATGTATGCATTGGTATCAAATGGAATAGGGTATCATATGTGGACTGAACTGCAGAATGCCAGAATAAGAGGGGGATAGCTAGTCCTTTCGAAGACTACGCTTCTGGTAACCTCCATCTTGCAGCAAAGGAAGAGAGTAGATGGTAAGTTCACCAAGTAGCATCATGTAGCATACCTACCCGGCGATCCTCTCCTCGCCGCCCTGTTAGAGAGCAACCGCCGGGTTGTATCTGGCACTTGGACGGGTGTGTTTTATTAAGTATCGGGTTCTAGTTGTCATAAGGTCAAGGTACAACTCCAAGTCGTCCTATTACCGAAGATCACGGCTATTCGAATAGATTAACTTCCCCGCAGGGGTGCACCACATAACCCAACACGCTTGATCCCATTTGGCCGGACACACCTCCGGGGTCATGCCCGGCCTCGAAAGATCAACACGTCACAACCCTACCTAGGCACAACAAAGAGGTCAGCACGCCGGTCTAAATCCTATGGCGTAGGGGTCTGGGCCCATCGCCCATTGCACACCTGCATGTTGCGAGGGCGGTCGGAAGCAGACCTAGCCTAGCAGGCGTTCCAGTCCAATCCGGCGCGTGCCGCTCAGTCGCTGACGTCACGTAGTTTTCGGCTGATACCACGACATCGTGTGCCCATAACTGTCCCCGCGTAGATGGTTAGTGCGTATAGGCCAATGGCCCGACTCAGATCAAATACCAAGATCTCGTTAAACGTGTTATCTTGAAATAACCACGAGCGCTGACCAGGGCCAGGCCCACCTCTCTCCTAGGTGGTCTCAACCTACCTTGTCGCTCCGCCACAAAGATCCACTCAGAAGGCCGTCGGGACAAACGTCCTTTCAGACCCAATCCGTGAATCACTCGCGGGTACTCCTACGAGCCGACCCATCTTTAGTCACCACAAGTATCATATATTATGTATATAAGTATATACCCGTGACCACCTCCCGAGTGATCACGGCCCGATAGTATAGCATGGCAGACGGATAAGAATGTAGGGCCACTGATGGCAAACTAGCATCCTATACTAAGCATTAGGATTGCAGGTAAGGTATCAACAGTTGTAGCATCAATGACATGCTATGCATCAAAATAGGATTAACGGGAAGCAGTAACATGCTACACTACTCTAATGCAAGAAGTATAGAGAAGAGTAGGCGATATCTGGTGATCAAGGGGGGGCTTGCCTGGTTGCTCTGGCAAGAGAGAGGGGTCGTCAACACCGTAGTCGTACTGGGTAGCAGCGGTGTCGGTCTCGGTGTCTAGCGAGAGAAGAGGGGGAATAAACAATAAATTTAATGCAAAAAATGCATTACGATGCATGACATGACAAAGTGTGATGCTAGGTGTGCCCTAACGTAGTACGAGGTGGTACCGGTGAAGGGGGAAAACATCCAGGAAAGTATTCCTGGTGTTTCGCGTTTTCGGGCAGATGAACCGGAGGGGGAAAGTTGTGTGTTTGCTATGCTAGGGATGTGTGGTGGACGAATGGTTTGCATATCCGGATTCGTCTCGTCGTTCTGAGCAACTTCCATGTTGAAAATAATTTAATCCGAGTTATGGATTAAAAGATATGATTTTCTAAAGATTTTATTAATTTCTAGAATTTAATTTAATTCAAAATTGGATTTATGACATCAGCATGATGTCATGCTGATGTCAGCAGACAACAGGGGTTGACTGGGTCAAACTGACGCGTGGGTCCAGTGGGACCCACCTGTCATACTCGGTTAGGTTAATTAGGGTTTAGTTAAACTAATTACTGTTTAATTAAACTAACAGGTTAATTAGATTAATTAATTAGGATTAATTAACTTAATTAATTTAGTTAATTATTTATTTAATTTTACTATTAATTAATTATTTATTATATATATATTTATTTTAATTCCTTTTTTGGGTAAACATTCTGGGGCAGGGCCCCACATGTCATAGGGCCATGGCCTTAATGGGCGCTGCCCTAGCGGGTGCGGGCGCCAGCCCGTGCGAGTGCTCGCCCAGACCATAGCGGTGTGACGACCACCGCAGGATGCCAGAGCGGCGCGGTGAGGAGGGCTGCAGTGGGGCGAGGCCACCGGGGCTGCGATGGGGCGCCAGCCAGTGCGGTGCCACGGTGGCCGGCAGGGGTGGCCGTGGGGCGGAAGCGGGTCATTGCCGGCAAGGTCAGGCGGAGACGGCTGAAGAAGATTGGCGGGGCGGCCAAGGCTGCGGCCTGGAGCAGCGAACAGGAGGGCGCGGGGCCGTGGACGGGCACTAGCCGGTCGGGAAGGCGGCGTGGGCGCGGCCAGAGGCACGAAACGCGGCCGCGGGCGAGGGGGTCGCGTGCTTTGGCGCGGCCAGGAGGGGGCCGGCCACAGCGCGGGCGCAACGTGTGCAGGCGCTAGCGAAGCAGAACAGTGGCAGCAAAGCGGCACGACAGAGCAGAGGCGAGGCGACGCTAGCGGCCCCGGTGTCCGCGAGGTCACGCGGCAGTAGCAGATTAGTAGGGGGCGGCGGAGACGAACGCGGCAGCGGGGCTCACCGCGAGGCGTAGGGATCGGGGCAATGGGTGTCGAGGTGGTGGTCGGGGACGACGGCGCCGGAGGAGAGGCAGGCGGGCGGGGGAGCGCTCCGGTGAGGAAGGTCCGGGCGGCGGCGTCCTGGCGCGGGGTCGTGCCCCGATCCAGTTCTGGATCGGGAAGGGGAGCGAGGACAGGGAGGCGAGCGACGGGGTCGAGGCGGCGATGGCGGGGCGTCGCCTGAGGTGACGAGCGGCGTCGGGAATGCCAACGGCGAGGTGGGCAGCGGGGGAGGGGTTGGAGCCCGATCTGGATCGTGGGGGAGAGAGGGAGGAGAGGGGATCGTGCGGGGGGGTGTGCGGGGCGAGTGGGGATGGTTGCCCTAGGGTTTCGGCCGACAGGGGAGGGTATGGGGAGTGGGGTAGGCCGGCCTGGTGACCCAGAGGCCAGTTGGGCCGAGGCCCAGTGTGGAGAGGGAGGCTTCTTGTCCCTGTCCTTTTCTTCTTTTTAGTTATTCTTTTGTGTTTCACTTCTAGTTTCCATTTATTTTATTTTTGTAAAATATACCACTAGCACCTAAATTAGTATTTGTAAATATACTCCTGCCACATTAATCCTTAATCCAAAATAAAATAATCTAATATTTTATATAATCCAATAGTCATTTATTTAATTGTTTTAACTACTGTTTAATTACTTTAGAGCCTTATACTCTTTATCACAGTTTGTTTTCTCCAGAACAATTCCCTATGCAATATTTGGTTCACTCCGAACATTTTAGTTTTAAGATTTGAAAAGTTTTATTGCTTGCCTTTAATTAAATTTTGAATTTGAATCCGTTTTGAACTAACGCGAGATTAGCAACACTAATCGAGGTGACGTGGCATTATTAGCAGAGGTTACTGTAGCTTGATTATCCGGGCGTCACAGACACCTAACCAATCTAGGAGACACCACTCTCCAAGAGGTAACAAATGGTGTGTTGATGATGAACTCCTTGTTCTTGTGCTTCAAATGATAGTCTCCCCAACACTCAACTCTCTCTCATAGGATAGGATTTGGTGGAAAGATGATTTGAGTGGAAAGCAACTTGGGGAAGGCTAGAGATCAAGATTTATGTGGTTGGAATGAAGTATCTTGACCTCAACACAAGTGTAGGTGGTTCTCTCTCAGAAAATGTATGTTGGAAGTGTAGGCATGTTCTGATGGCTCTCTCCACGAATGAAGAGTGGGTGGAGGGGTATATATAGCCTCCACACAAAATCTAACCATTAAACACAACTCACCAAACTCGGTGGGACCGAATCATACAACTCGGTCAGACCGATTTAGTTCATAATGTGACCGTTAGGGTTTTCGGTGGGATCGACATGTCAACTCGGTGGGACCGATATCATTAGGGTTAGGGCATAACATAATCTCAGGGAGACCGATTACACAAACTCGGTGAGACCGATTTTGGTAATAGACTAACCAGAGAGTTGGTCAGGCAATCTCGGTGGGACCGATTCGCTCTCTCGGTAGGACCGAAACGTTACGAAAGGGAAACAAAGAGTTTGCATTGCAATCTTGGTGGGACCGATCGCTCATCTCGGTTGGACCGAAACGTTACGAAGGGAAACAGAGAGATTACAATCCCATCTTGGTGAGACCGAGATCCCTATCGGTAGGACCGAAAAGACTAGGGTTTGTGGCAGTGGCTATGTCAAGTGAACTCGGTGGCGCCGGACAGATCAAATCGGTGGGGCCGAGTTTGACTTTTGGTTTGGGATATATTTGGATATGAGAAAGTGGTTGAGGTTTGTGGAGCATATCACTATGAACTTTGAGCAAGAACCTCATTAAGCAACACCTCATCCCCTCTTAATAGTATTGGCTTTTCCTATGGACTCAATGTGATCTTGGATCACTAAACATGAAATGTAGAGTCTTGTGCTTTGAGCTTGAGCCAATCCTTTTGTCCTTAGCATTTTGTGGGGTCCACTTTCTAATCCATGCCATGCCAATCATTGAACTTTTCCTGAAATGTTTATCTTCAAGTAGCATTAGCTCAATGAGCTATACGTTGCTAGGAATTACCAAAACAACCCAGTGATAGTTGCACTTTCAATCTCCCCCTTTTTGGTAATTGATGACAACATATAGATCAAAGCTTCAACAAATGATTATAAGATTGAAAAACATCATTGCTTTGAGAAGTATGTGATAAGCAAGAGCTCCCCCTAAATTTGTGCATTATTTAAAATTTGCTTTTGAATGCAAATGCACAACCGATTAGGATCATGGATTACTCTTCCATGTCACATACATCTTGGTGCAGCTCTCAAAATGATAGAAATTAAAATCATGCACTCATCACCAAACAAGTGAATGATCATATATAGAATATAAAGGATAGCATCATTCAACCAAACTTTTTGGTAGCTTATGATCAACCACATGATCATATAAGTATCTCACAAGGACATAAAGTATCTCACACAAGCAGACAATAAAGTAGTTCAATCAAAATAGCAAGAGAGATAAAAAGCAAGACACTCTCTCTCGAAACCTATGATCTATAGATATTTCTCCCCCTTTGGCAACGAGTTACCAAAAAGTTTGAAAATGCATAGTGCTATACGTCTCTCAGGCTTGGTGTTCAGGAGGTGGTGTAGATAGAACTCCAAGGACGAAGGCTTCCGATGAAGTAGTTGGAGCTGATGGAGTGGGTGCTGGAGGTGGCACTAGAGCTGTAGCTACTGGTGCTGACACTGAAGCCCTAGCATCTGAGACTTGCACTGCAGCAGACCTTGGACCTCGTGGCACACGCTTAAAAGCATCAGTGGTTGCTTTTACTCTCATCTGCTCTGCTTCCTCCTGAAGCTGCTCAACTGCAGTCTGAATCTCAGTCACCTTCAGATCAAGATCATAGAATTTTGTTTCCACAATCCTCTCCAGGCTCTCCTGATTCTGAGTTAGGGTGGCCAAGCCCTTCTCAATCCTTAGTGTAGCTTGAATCAGATAGCCTAACTGATCTTCCTTGCTCTTCAGGAAGACTCGAGATACCTCTTCAACACTTGGCATCTGGGCAGCTTTCTCAGCCTTTTCCTTGGCTCTCTTCTCCTGGACTTGAGCTGATGATGGTTCTTCCTCATTCATCACAACAGTGTTGTCTTAAATCTCAAGATATAGAGGTAGATTCTCCTTGTCCAGTGTAAGTGCATCTAGTGCCCCTTAGTGATTTTGGTGTATTGAAGACTTATAGGTTAAGGGACTAATGTTTTTATGAGTGTACACATGTCTATAAGACTATGAGGAGTTTGATATTTACAGAGAAAGTCAACCCCTAAAAATGAAGTTCTTCGACTAAAGACTTTGTATTTTTGAAGACTTTCTGAAGACTTCGAAAGTGAAGAAATTGGTGTGACCTTGAAGACTTGGTATTCACTCGAGGAACATGAAGCGTGAAGACTTTTGTTTTCATAGTTTCATTTTCTCTTTCTTGAGTCATAGGAAACACCGTACTGTTAAAGGGGGGTCGAGGAAATACTAAGGAAAAATTTCCATGTGATGCTCAACTCAAAATCCTACACCTACCAATCCCTTCAAGTGAAGCCATTGGAAATCTCATATAGTTCAATCATATTCTTCAGTGATAGAGACGAAATTCTTCTAGTCTCTTAGTAATTTGTTCTGACTAAGGAGTTAGGAATTCGCCAGTGCGGATTGCCTACATAGTTAGGAACATGATAGCCCTGAGGAATTTGATACTCAAATTTCCGACCATTGTTGTGCCTTGTGCCAGCTGTCCCAAAATATCTACCAACCTAACGGTCATATCATTGAAGGGCATTTATGTCTTATCATGTCAGGCTGCTCCCTAGGCTATAAATAGTTGCCCCCTACAACCACTAGCTGGTTGGCTGCTCCGAGAGAAACTGACACTTGTCATTTGAGAGCATCCCATCCTCCGAGGACTTTGAGTGAAAATTATCAAGTGTGGAAAACCAAACCCAAACACCTACAAACCCCAAGTGATTGAGCATCACTGAAGAGATCGATCCTGCGTGGATCCGACACTTGTTACCTTTGAAGACTGTGCATCTTCCAGATGGTTAGGCGTCATGGTCTAGAGCATCCAAGAGGAATTGTGGATCGCCGAGTGACCGAGTTTGTGAAGGTTTGGAAGTCACCTGAAGAATTACCACGAGTGATTGGGTGAGGTCTGTGTGACATTAGCTCAAGGGGAATACGATGAGGACTGAGTGTTCTGAACTCCGTGTTCAGGACTGGGTGTTCGGGACTGTGTGTCCTCAGGTTTAAATACCTAGCCGCCCTAACCAGACGTACAACTGTCACAGCAGTTGGAACTGGTCTACCAAATCATTGTCTTCACCAAGCTACCTGGTTCCATTTCCTCAACCCTTCCATTCCTCAGTTATGTGTTGAGTGCTTGTTCATATCTATTTGAAGACTTTGACTGAAGACTTTCTCAATTTCCTTAGTTCAATTTCTTTAGTCTGTTTGTCTTCATCCTGTGTCATCATGTGTTTACGCTTTCCGTACTCTGTGCTTGTCTTCATTTCATCATGATGACCATGCTTGTGTTCTGTTATGTTTACTTATAAGTACTTATTCCGCTGCAAGTAGTTCTTCGCTAAGGAATTTCCTCACCCTAAAATTCCTCAGTGAAGAATGCATAAAAATCGCCTATTCACCCCCCTCTAGTCGATATAACGCACTTTCAATTGGTATCAGAGCAAGGTACTCCATTGTTCTATGTGATTTTGGTTTAACTGCCTAGAGTTTTAGTTATGGCGACCGCATGTATGATCAAGGTTTTCGCTGGGTGTCCTACCTTCGATGGGACGGACTACCCCTACTAGAAGAATAAGATGCGCATGCATCTTGAGGCAATTGATAACGATCTCTGGTACGTTGTGGAGAATGGTGTTCCCTCTGTCACTCCCACCATCAATGCTGCTGATGTGAAGAGATTCAAGCAACTCGACTCTCAAGCAAAGAATATCATATGTGGCCATCTGAGCAAAGGATAGTATGGCAGAGTGAGTTCTTTGGAGACAGCCAAGCTTATCTGGGACAGACTGTCCAAGGTCAATGAGGGAGTCTCAACACAGTGTGACTCTCGAGTTGACGTTCTTTGAAATCTCTTCAACCACTTCAAAACACTCGACAATGAAAATGTTCAGCAAACCTTCGATCGCCTCACTGACATCTCAAATGAGCTTCAAGAACTTGGTGCCGCCGATATCACCGACCATGAGGTGGTGAAGAAATTGTTGAGATCGCTTGATTCCTCATTTGATACCTTGGCATTGATGATACAAGAACGTGGAGACTATAAGTCTCTTGATCCTGCTGATATCCTCGAGAGACTAAACACTCATGAATTTCAGCTTCTTGAGAAGAGAGATCTCTATGGATCAAGCTATGGTAGATCACGGGCTCTGAAGGCCAAGGCGGTATCCGAATCAGATGGTGAAGATTCTGACAGTAGCCTTGGTGACCCTAAAGAACTGAGCCAGGAGCTAGCAATGCTCGCGAGGAAGTTCCAAAAGTTCTCAAGACGTGGTCGTTTTGGTAAATCCTCAAGAGGTGGTGACTTGAGATCAGATTCCTCGTCCCATGATTACAAGAAGAGACTCTACCATAAATGCAAAAAACCTGGACACTACATTCAAGATTGTCCTCGGTGGGAAAAGGAATCGAAGAAGAAGAAGAAGTACAAGGATTATAGTTCTAATGATTCAAAGAAGAAGAAGAAATCTTCAAAGTCCTCATCATCAAGGCCCTCAAAGTCCTCATCTCACATGAAGAGCAGCTTTAAGAAGGCTCGAGCATTCATTGGCAAGGAAATGGACTCTGAGGCTGAATCTGAAGAAAATGAGGACTCAGACTCTGGTGTGGCGAGCCTAGCCCTCGCAACTGCTTTCGTCAGCAAGTCTATCTTCAACTCTGAACAAATGGACCTCCCCAACTCTACTGATGACGACGACGAGGACTACGCTCCCACCTATTGCTTCATGGCAAATGGCTCAAAGGTACTTAAATATCCCTCCTCTGAATCTAGTGAGGATGAATCTGATGAAAATCTCAAACCCAGCTACTCTAAACTTGCTAAGATTGCTGTGAAACTACAAAAGGCTCTTGAAAAGGTTCAAAATATGCTAGATAAAAGCGATGATATGTTGGGTGAGGAAATCGATCGCACTAAAATCTTGACTGAAAATCTTCAAATACTCCAGTCCAAGTTTGACAATCTTCAAGGTCATCATAACACTATCCTATCTCATCATGAGAAGCTTTCTTATGAATTTCTTCAAAGAAAGCAAGACCTTGAGCAGTTAAGAGTGAGTTATGAAGATCTTCAGAAGGAGCGTGATTCATTACTCGCTCAACAGATCAGCACTACTCAGGATGAATTTGTTCCTCCATGTTTAAAGTGCATTGAACGTGAAACCACTAATTCTTCACCTGAATGCTCAAATACTTCCATTGCTGCAAATTCTTCAACTGCCTCTGCTATCACTAATCCCTCATCTAAGGACATTGCTAGTATCACTGATGATGCAGGGCTGAAGGAATTGTATATGAAAGGCATGTACAAAAGCCTCAAAGGGCATCAGGCTCTTTGTGACGTGCTTAAAAAGCAGATCCTCAAGAGGAACCCTAGGAAAGAATGTATTGCCTTTGAGAGGACAATCAACGCTGATTGGACCTATTGGAAACCTGAGCAGTATCCCAAAACCTCATGGGTTGCTGCAAAGGGACCTTCAGTGGATCCATATACTTTATATAGCTTTACATGTGAATCTCCTCATTCTTCTGATGAGTCATTTCACTCCAACTATAAACTTTTCAAAAAATCAGAATGGTGAAGTATTTGCTAGATATGTTGGCACTAACTGCAGGAACGGTTCCCCTATGAAGAAAATCTGGGTTCCCAAAAGGTTCCTTGAAAATCTTCAGGTGAATGTCATCATGACGCCACCTGTGAAGAATAAGAACCCCAGATCAAATTCTTCATATGGATCCAAGTCCTCATACAGACCAAACTCCTCACGTGGATAAAATTCCTAAAAAGGATCAAAGTCCTCATATGATTATCATCGTGCTAACAACTCTGTTTCGCAGGGAAGATCTAAGGATTATGGATATGTGCATTATTCTTCAAATCATTATGTTCATAAGTCCTTGAAGAATTTCTCTTCTTACTCTTATGCTTACCCTAACCACTCTTATGTGAAACGAAGTGGATTGGCATCTATGCCACCTTTATCTTATGGAGCTCGCAGAATGATGAACTCTTTGCCACCCCTTCAGATGTGGGTGGTGAAGAAAAATAACTAACCTCTTATGTAGGGTCAGGTCTCCAGACGAACTTAAACGTCTGATGAATTTGCTGGAGACCTGGATTATGCTTGAAAGGACGCAAGCTAATCATGAAGAAATGAATTTTCATTTCTCACATCCTCATACTATTTTATCTGTTCTATTGTCTGATGAAATTGATGTCATATTCTTCATTGATGAAGTATATGAGTTCGTAAGTTGCACTAATTCATCTGCAGGATGATCAACCCAAAGCCACTGAGTGGGTCCTCGTTAGTGGATGTACAAATCACATGACTGGTGACAGGAGGTTATTGATGGACACTGCTTTATCTCCATCACATCTGAAGCACATCACCTACACTGACAAAGGCAAAAGAAAGGTATTGGGTCTAGGTAAGGTTGCAATCTCAAAGGATCGACACATGGACAAAGTCATGCTTGTTGAGTCCTTAGGGTTCAACCTCATGTATGTATCAATGCTTTGTGATCTTGATATGGTGGTTGTCTTTGGCAAGTATCATTGTGTTGTGATCATGGAAGCTAACAATTCCAAAGTCTTCGAAGGCTTTAGGAGAGGAGATTTGTATATTGTTGATTTCTCTACAGGACCACAACCTGCTACATGTCTACTTGCAAAAGCTTCAGAAGGCTGGCTATGGCATCGACGACTTGGTCATGCTGGCATGAGGAATCTGCACACGCTCGCGAAGAAGAAGCATGTGATTGGCATTGAAAATGTCAAATTCCTCAATGATCACTTATGTGGAGCCTGTGAAGCTGGAAAGATGACCAAGGCCAAGCATCCAGCGAAGACTATCATGACTACTACTCGACCATTTGAATTGCTTCACATGGATCTCTTTGGCCCCACTCACTATGCCACATTTACTAATGCTGCATCCTTATATGGCTTTGTCATTGTTGATGATTACTCTCAATATACATGGGTCCATATTATCACTTACAAAACAAAAGTGCAGGAAGTCTTCAAACGATTTTCCTCAAGGGCTTCAACCAACTTTGGTGTGAAGATCAAGCACATCAGGAGTGATAATGGAACTGAGTTCAAAAACACTGTCCTTGATGACTATCTTGATGAACATGGTATTACTCATGAGTTATCTGCTCCTTATACTCATCAGCAAAATGGCGTCGTGGAGCGCAAGAACAGGACTCTTGTTGAGATGGCCCGCACTATGCTTGATGAGTACAAGATGCCTCCTCGCTTCTGGCCTGAGGCAATTGATACTGCGTGCCACATCATCAATAGAGTATATCTTCACATTTATTTCAAAGTCTTCGGTGCTAAATGTTGGATTAGAGATCCTCATCACAGTTCTAAATTTGCACCGAAAGCACATGAAGGTTTTATGCTCGGTTATGGTAAGGACCCGGACACCTACGGAGTCTTCAATACCTATCATCACAAGGTTGTTGAAACTGTAGATGTGCGGTTCGATGAGACTAATGGCTCGCAAAGAGAATACCTACCTCCTATGACAGATGAAATACCTCCTGAGGAATCTATTAAGCTCAAGGCTACAGAGGATGTCATTCCTACTGAAGAATCTGTTGAAGAAGTTATTCCAGAACATGAAGAACGTCATGCTGGTGCACCTGAGGAAAATGGTGCTGAAGAAAATGCTGATCAAATTCCTCAACATCAACCCGCTCATCCTCGTGTCGCAAATGAAGTGCAAATTGAGAAAATCATCAACGACATCAACATTCCAGGTCCTCTCACACGCTCAAGAGCTTCACATTTATCTAACTTTCGCGGCCACTTTGCTTTCGTCTCTATCACAGAGCCCACTAAGGTAGATGAAGCATTTCTGGAGCCTGAGTGGATTCAAGCTATGCAAGAGGAATTACATCAATTTGAGCTCAACAACGTCTGGGAACTGGTCAAACGTCCAGATCCTCGCAAGCACAATATCATCAGCACAAAGTGGATCTACCGCAACAAGCAAGATGAAAATGGCCTTGTGGTGAGTAATAAAGCATGATTTGTAGCTCAAGGCTACACACAGGTTGAAGGAATTGACTTCAATGAAACTTTTGCACCTGTTGCTAGACTTGAGACTATTCACATATTACTTGCTTATGCTAACCATCATGATATCACTTTATATCAAATGGATGCGAAAAGTGCATTCCTCAATGGTAAGCTTGAGGAAGAAGTATATGTTGCTCAACCCCTAGGTTTTGAAGATCCAAAGCATCCTGACAAAGTCTTCAGACTCAATAAGGCCCTCTATGGCCTCAAGCAGGCCCCACGGGCGTGGTATGATACTTTGAAGGAATTCCTCGTGAAGAAAGGCTTCAAACCCGGTTCACTCGACCCTACTCTTTTCACTAAATCTTATGATGGTGAACTATTTGTGTGCCAAATATATGTTGATGATATTACCTTTGGCTGTATAGAACAACGTTACACCGATGAATTTGGTTATATGATGAGGGAGGAATATGGAATGTCTGTGATGGGGGAATTGAAATTCTTCTTAGGTCTTCAAATTCGTGAACAACGCAATGGCATATTCATATCTTAGGAGAAATACCTCAAGGATGTACTGAGGAAATTCGGCATGCAAGATTGCAAAGGAGTCAAAATCCCTATGCCCACAAATGGTCATCTATGCATTGATGAAAATGGTATTGACTTCGATCAAAAGGTATACCGCTCCATGATTGGCTCTTTATTGTACTTATGTGCATCTAGGCCAGATATTATGCTTAGTATTTGGATGTGTGCCTGATTTCAAGCTACACCGAAGGAATCACACCATAAGGTTGTGAAACATATTCTTTGATATCTAGCTCACACACCAACACTTGGATTATGGTACCCCAAGGGCTCGGCTTTTGATCTCATTGGATATTCTGACCATGACTATGCTGGTGATCGTGTGGACCGCAAGTCAACATCTGGTACATGTCATTTCCTCGGACGATCTTTGGTCTATTGGTCCTCGAAGAAACAGAACTGCGTATCACTGTCTACTGCTAAAGCTGAGTACATTGTTGCTGGTTCTTGCTATGCTCAATTGCTGTGGATGAAGCAAACTCTCAAGGAGTATGGCGTCAACGTGAAGAATGTGCCTCTCTTCTGTCACAATGAGAGTGCCATCAAGATTCCTCACAACCCAGTTCAGCACTCGAAGACAAAGCACATTCAGATTCGTCATCATTTTCTTCATGATCATGTGATGAAGGGCGACATTTCTATTAAGCATGTGAAGACTGAAGAACAGCTAGCTGATATCTTCACAAAGCCCTTGGATGAGAAGAGATTTAGCAAGTCGCGATGTGAGCTAAATATCTTAGAATCTTCAAATGTTCTTTGAAAAGGACACTCATCCTAACAATATGCAAAATTGATGACTTAGATGTGCAACACATGAAGAAATGTTTTTCTTCAATAAATGAAGACTAACACTCTATGTGTGAAGAAATTAACGAAAAATTTGATTCTCAGAACCCTACGACAATTGTACGCGGTGTCTGAAATCATCATTCTTATACGGTGGGTCACGCCACCACAATATGTTGAAAATCTTCAATTTGAGTTTTTCCTCAGTTCTTTGAATTTCCCCAGTTGTTTTTCAACTTTGCATTGTCTTCACTGTTTCTCTCGTTTTTCTTCATTGGCTATTTATATATATACGAGTTTATGTCCTCTACAACATTCACTTATGGCTAATTCTTCAAGTTGCTTTTTTTTGCTAAGTGAATGTGATCGGACCCTACCCCCTCTATGCTAAACTCAACCCATTCTATTCACAAATTCTTCATGTGCATTCTATTTGAAACTCGTCCAAAATCTTCACTGTGTCCTTGTCAGCTGAAGAAATTGCGAACGGAACTTTAAAACCTATCTTATCTAAATTTTTGGCTTTGCCGCTCAAACCATTCCACATCCCATGACAACACTTATCCATTCACCCACGATCTCACATGATCTCCACTTCTCAGTACGTGGGTGGCACATGTCAAGCGAATGAGAAGGGTCAGGGGCACGTTCTTCCAAATTCTTCGGGCCAACTATTTTTCAACCATGGCTATAAATATCCCCCTCCCCTTCCTCACTTCTCTTTTACTCCACCCGACCTCACTCCAGCTCGAGCTTCTAAAACCCTAGCGCCACCGCTACTTCATCGTCACCAGTGAGGAAGAGCTTCACTGCCCCGACCTCATCACCGTCGTACTCACGCCGGCCGCGGATTTCTTCACTCCACCGCTGTCGTAGCTGTCTTCCTCTACCGAGTTAGGGCATGGAAGATCTACACTGACGAACTTCACATCTCCTCTTCCCAGTTCGTCGTGTTCTTTGTTCATGGTAATTAAAAGTTACTTTTACTGCCCTCTTGATTCAAATGATTTCTACAAAATCCTCAAAGGTGTTTTTCTTCAAATCTTCACACTCTAAAACACCTCACATGTGATCTGTTCTTGATTTGTTTCTCTAAGCTATGTTTTTCTTCAAGATTCCTCAATTGTGTGGATTTTCGATCTATACATCTCTAGAACTTAAGACAAAGAACGCTTAGTGAAATTATTCAAGACTCATCTGGTCAAATTCCTCAAACTTGTTCTTTTTGAAAAACCTATGAGAACGCATATGACCTCTCCAAATTCCTCGCAACTATACTCTGTTCACAGGTACTCATGTCAGCCGCTGAATCACAAGGTTCTCATCAACTTAACTCATTTGCAGCGTTCCTCGAAGAAAAGCTGCATACTTCTTCAGAGAATTCAATTGTTCAAATTCCTCAACTGAAGAAAATGGCTCACGGTAAGAAGCCACAGAAAGGAGGAAAGAGGCCTGAGTTCAATACTGCCTTTGAGATCCTTGATGACATATACAAGGACTATTGCACTCCGGATGAGGCCACTCATGGAAAGGAAACCAAGAATGAGCGCAAAGTGCGCATCCATAGAATAGAGAGGAGATGGGAAAGAGAGTGGAGGGAGTATAGATATGTTACTCCAAAATACATGAAGAAATTCGCTCTAAATCCTCCATGCCCAAGACTTCCGTTGGCACCTGGCCAAGAAGTAGATCCCACCAGCCTCAAGCGCAGTGAGGATTATCCTGATGAATGGGCCAAGCGCGAGGCCAAGTTGGCCAGACAAGCAAGAGAAGCAGTGAGGAAATTCAATGAAGACTCTGTTGCTGCTGCCACTACTGAGGCCTCTGCAAGCAAGCCAAAGAAGGCCATGCCAAAGAAGCCTGCTCACAAGCCAAGTGCTTCTCCATCAATGCCCTCACGGCCAAGTTCCTCAGCAATGCCCTCTCGGCTAGACTCTTCAAAGCCCTCACGGCCGACTCCTCGTGCTGCTCCTAAGTCCTCAGCTCCTCCGCGAAAGTCCTCAACTGCTCGACAAAATCCTCAGCACCTGTGCATCTCGCCATGTGCCAAAGGACGAAGGGCATTTCTATTGCCTCAGGAGCATCTGCTAGTTCCTCAGCACCATTGCATTCTTCAACTGGTCCCACTCTTTTGAAGACCAAGGCAACTGCTCGACAAGGCTCTTGACCAAGTCCTCAGAAGAAGCAGGTCGCTTTTCAAGTACTGTCAGATGAAGACGAAGCTGATGATGAGGAACTTGCCGAAATCATCAGAGACAGGCAAGTCAGGGCCGCTAGAGCCAAGGGCACAAGTGTGCCTCTGCTTTTGGATCCAAAGTTGATCCTTGAGTACATTGACTTATGGCACAAGGACCCAAATACTCCTATGCCTGATTTCAAGCTGACTCCTGACCAAAGTCATATGTTGACTCACTTCATACAAGAAGAGAAATGGAAGTTTGAAAAGGCCAGGCAGATCAAGAAGGCACAATACAAAAAGGAGCGCTTCCTGAAGAAGAACGTTGTCTCTATGACAACTGAAGAACTTGTCACAATTCAATCGGAGATCAAGAAACTCAATGATGAATTTGACGCATACCGCGCTGACTGGCTTGGAGCCAAAGTTCCATTTGTAAAGTTGACTGAAAAGTTCACTTCAACTGTTGCAGCCCCAACGCAACATGAAATTCCTCAGGCTGAAGCATCTGCTCAACCGACTGAAGAAAATGCCAGCACCGCTGATGACAATCAGGATGCTGAAGAAAATGCTAATTCCGGGGCTGATGACTGCATTCCAGCCACTGATGAAATTGCCAGGGCATCCACTAGTGGTGCGCCTGAAGAAAGTGAAGACGTCAGGGCAACTGCATCAGTTGTGCTAGAAGAAACTCAACCAAATTCCTCTGCGCCTACCCAAACTCCGATCCTTCCATCTGCATCAGATGTGAAGAAGACTAAGGCTGAAGAGTGTGCAACAGTGAAGAAAAGGAAGGCATCAACTGCATCAGATTCTTCAGCTTGGAAGAAAATGAAGCCACTGACCAGCTCATTTGCAAACCCAATTGATGTTGTTCCTATCTCAACCATGATATCAAAGAACCTTGTTCCTTTTGATGAAGAATATGTGATTCCAAGTGAATCTGATGAAGAGAATTCCTCTGATGCTTCGTCAGAGCAGATGGATGAAGAAATTGAAGTGGCTACAATCCCTTCAACACCAGTTGTCTCCTCACCTATGCCTCAGTTTACTGCTGAAGAGGCCGGCATTGAAGAAATGGAAGATGAAGATGTGGACATTGGATGTACCACACCCGTGCTAAGTGATGATTTTTGGGAAAGTCAGCACCCCAACTCTCCACTCTTCACACCATTGCAACAAATTCCTCAGTCCCCAGTAACTACTGTACAAATGGGATCTGATGAACCACATGCCACACCGTCTGTCCATGAAGAAATTCCAGCCACTAGTGTTCAAGAACATGTAAATGAAGAATTGAAGTCCCAGGCTGGCATTGAAGAAGCACCTGAAATTCCTCAGCCTGTGGAACCTGAGATCGAGATCCCGGAGGTTGTGATGCAATTGACTGACACTCCTCACCCCAAGCCAAAGGATCCATTCTCAAAGAAGCAGAAATTCAAGGCTGATGATTTCTTCGGCGAGCACGTGTTCTTCACTGACTACAACCCTTATGATTCTGCTCGTCTTAAAAGGAAGCGCTTCTGGACTGCCAGCCAGGCCAACTTCTATTCTTCACTTCTTTTCAACAAGGACAAAATCTTCTACCATGAGCATATTCCTCATGTGGACATGGAATCATTGCCTTGTTTCACTCATGTGCTTAGTGTGCTTCATGACGTAGGCCTCCTCAACTTTTGCACTAACATTGTTGATTGGAATGAAGATCTCATTCTTCAGTTCTACGCTACACTGCATATCACAGGTGATCCTGAAGATATCAACACCTGGGTCTTGGACTTGATGACCGATAATACTCACTATAAGGCACTGGCCTCTGAATTGCTTCACGCCTTGCCCATCAGTCCACCCAGTGAAGGAGCTTGCTGCCTGTACCAAGAACCTGAACTCACTGCTCATTACATGCAAGTGTTAATGAAGCCTCTGAAGCCCGGTCAAGCCCCAAGGACCAAATTCCTAGTTAAAGGATTTACTCTATGTGCCCAGAACCGTCTATCGCATTCTGACGAGGACAATGAGTCCTATCAAAGGTCATGATTCATCTGATGAGGAAATAGTTGGCATCATGAAGAATCTGCTATTCAACATCATTCATAGCATTCCTATCAACTATCACGATTTCTTCACGAGGACTCTGGCAAATGTTGCACTTTCTTCGTTTGAGCTAAAGCCTTATGCACCTTGGATTATGAGATTCCTCGGGACAAGGTCTTCACTCAACTACAAGGCTGATTTTCAGAATCACCTCAGCTACTTGCCCCCGATTGAAGTCCTCAAGCAGAGTTTTACTTCAACAGATGAAAAAGGCAAGGCTCCTGCTATCATTGATGAAGGTATTCATCCATTGGATGGTCAGTTTCACAAAGCTGCATCTTATTCCACCAATGATGACTCTACCACTCATGATTCTGCTGCCCATGCCTCCAAGCCAAATCCTCAAGCCACTGCTCCTCGTGTGATGACTGACCGTGAGCTTCTGCTTAGTCTTCACCCGAAGGTGGATCGAAACCATAAATGGGTTAAGCGTCAGTTTGCTTCATTTCTTCACAACATGACCGCTACACACAATGCGGTGAAGAAAAACCATTACTATCTCCATGAGGTTTTCGGTCGCACCCGGGCTATTCTGTCCCATGTCTATAGTGAAGAAGATCTAAAGAAAATGGGTCTCAAGGAAGATTTTGACTGGTCTACACCTCCACCGAAGAAATTCAAGAAGGTCAAGGTCCCTTCCTTGGTGGCCAGCTCTTATTCTTCATCGCGCAACACCGATGAGCATGATGACTTGGACTTGGACGACACTGCGGCAGGCCCTACATCAACAAACGACCTCAACAACGCTGGTGCTCCTTCATCAACTTGATATTCTTCAGGGGCGTTAGTCCTCATTTTCGATCCTTTTGATCATTTGATGACAAAGGGGGAGAAATTTGAGTTAGTCTTCAAGTGGGTCTATCTTATATGGGCGTTTTTTTTGCTAAGTTACAACTGTCGTTCTTCTGAAACTTTATTGGATCGAGTTGTAAACTTAAACCCGATGGTGCTCTGATACTTTTGATGCGTTTTTTGCACGCTTATTCCTCATATATGTTAATGCACGCATGCTGAATTACTCAGTCACCATATTTCATCATGCATTTCAAATTCTTCATATTATGTCAAATGCGTGTATGAATTACAAGATATAGGGGGAGATATACATGATTCTATTCTTCAAAATGTGCAATGCTTCAAAAGCAAATTCCTCACTATGCACATCTTCAGGGGGAGTTCTTCTATATCTTGCAATCAAATTCCTCAATATGAGTATTTACACTTCATATGTTTATCCCCGTTGAAAACTTAACCTATATTGTCATCAATCACCAAAAAGGGGGAAATTGTAAGTGCATCTAGTGCCCCTTAGTGATTTTGGTGTATTGAAGACTTATAGGTTAAGGGACTAATGTGTTTATGAGTGTACACAGGTCTATAAGACTATGAGGAGTTTGATATTTACAGAGAAAGTCGACCCCTAAAAATGAAGTTCTTCGACTGAAGACTTTGGATTTTTGAAGATTTTCTGAAGACTTTGAAAGTGAAGAAATTTGTGTGACCTTGAAGACTTGGTATTCACTCGAGGAACATGAAGTGTGAAGACTTTTGTTTTCGTAGTTTCATTTTCTCTTTCTTGAGTCATAGGAAACACCATACTGTTAAAGGGGGTCAAGGAAATACTAAGGAAAATTTTCAATGTGATGCTCAACTAAAAATCCTACACCTACCAATCCCTGCAAGTGAACCAATTGGAAATCTCATACAATTCAGTCATATTCTTCAGTGACAAAGACGAAGTTCTTCTGGTCTCTGAGGAATTTGTTCTAACTTAGGATTTAGGAATTCGCCAGTGCGGATTGCCTGCATAGTGATGAACATGATAGCCCTGAGGAATTTGATACCCAAATTTCTGACCGTTGTTGTGCCTTGTGCCAGCTGTCCCAAAGTATCTACCCACCTAACGGTCATATCATTGAAGGGCGTTTATGTCTTATCATGTCAGCCTGCTCCCTGGGCTATAAATAGCCGCCCCCTACAACCACTAGCTGGTTGGCTGCTGTAAGGGCATATTTATCCCTAAGGTGTTTTGCTGATTGATGACAAAGCGTTTGCGGACTAATCGTGTGCCTTGAGAATCCCAGACATTTGATCGCTAGTCACAAGACGATTGGGTGCCCCTCAAAGACTGTTGAAGACAACATCTTTTCTATGTTTCTTTTTGGTGGATTTGAGTCATAGGAAAGCCGTACTATTAAGAGGGGGTCCGCGTCGGAAAGGTTTGGGTGGAATCATCATGTACACATCTCTTTCTAGTCCCCTCCTTTCCCTTGGAGCATCCTCCGCTATCTCGCCTCCTTGTTTCTGGCTGCTGTGTTGGCTCGCGGTAGTACTGCTCCCAAGTGAGCGGTAGTACCGTAGGCACCAGCGGTAGTACCGTGCTGCGGCGCAGTAGTACCGCAGGTGCCCACGGTAGTACCACTCCCCTGGAGCTGCACTACCATTGCCAACCAGGCTAGTACCGCTCCCTTGCAGTAGTAGGGGAGGATGTAATTTTTTACATCCGCGCCTACCACGGTAGTACCACTTTCCTTCCGCGGTAGTACCGTGCTATGTTGTCAGGCAGTAGTACCGGCCTTCTGCAGTAGTACTGTGTTGGGGTTTTGCTTCTTCCGTTTCTTTGCGGAAGTAGGCATGGATGTTTCCTTCCTCCTGGCTAGGGGATTCTTGCCTTGCGGTAGTACCGCGCTCGCGGAAGTACCGCCCTCAGCTCTTGTGCTTCAGATCTGACCTTGCTATTGCTAGTGTTGCGGCAGTACCGCAGGCCTGTACGGTTGTACCACATGACCATGTGGTAGTACCGCTTGGCAGCAAGCGGTAGTACCGCACGGCCCTGCGGTAGTACCGCTGGCCTGGAGCGGTAGTACCACTAGCCGCGGGCTAGTAGGTGGATAACAATTGGATCTTTGTCCCCAACTATATAAGGGGTCCCCTACTTCCCCGTTGACTTATATCTTCCAACCCTAAGCTCCATTGTTGCTCTAAGCTCCATTTTCGCCCGATCTCACTCCCTAGCCAATCAAACTTGTTGATTTGCTCGGGAGTGGTTGAGAAGGCCTCGATCCACACTTCCACCAAGAGAAATTTAATTCCCCCACTAATCCCTTGCGGATCTTGTTACTCTTGGGTGTTTGAGCATCCTAGACGGTTGAGCTCACCGCGGAGTCATAGTCCACTGTGGTGAAGCTTCATGGTGTCGTTGGGAGCCTCCAATTGAGTTGTGGAGATTGCCCCAACCTTGTTTGTAAAGGTCCGGTCGCGGCCTCCAAGGGCACCAATAGTGGAATCACGGCATCTCGCATTGCGTGAGGGCATGAGGAGAATACGGTGACCCTAGTGGCTTCTTGGGGAGCATTGTGCCTCCACACTACTCTAACGGAGACGTACTTCCCCTCAAAGGGAAGGAACTTCGGTAACACATCCTTGTATCCATCGTCTCCACTCTTGGTTATCTCGTGCCTTTACTTGTGCAAGCTTATTTGTGTCATATCTCTTGCTTGCTTGTGTTCCTATCCTTGTTGCATCATATAGGTTGCTCACCTAGTTGCTTATCTAGACAACCTACTTTGATGCAAAGTTTAAATTGTTAAAGAAAAGCTAAAAATTGTTAGTTGCCTATTCACCCCCCTCTAGTCAACCATATCGATCCTTTCAATTGGTATCAGAGCCTCGTCTCTTTATTAAGGACTTTACCGTCCGAAGAGTATTGTTGATACCGTAGACGGTGTGGAGGAACACTCCAGTGTGAATCCGATCTCATCTACGGGCGATGGGGAAACCTCAGTCTCTCATGAGGAGTTCAAAGTGGCCTTGGAGACATTGAAAACCTCCATGACTACCGAGGTTGAAAGCATGTTTACTAAATTCCTTGAAGGGCTTAAACTATCCACCGCACCATTGAAAGTGGGTAATCCCACTGACAAGGTGACGGATGCTACCTCCGATAAGGGGGAAGCTAGTAGTGAAAAGGCTCCTTCTTCTAGTGCTAAGAATGGCACCGGTATCTTTGCTCATGTGGAACCACCACTTGTTTATGGTGGACCGGTTCCTTCCACTCATTTGAATCATGCCGGTCCTAAGATTGTGAAAAATGAGGACTTTGATTCTTGGGTTTACCGCTTTAAACGTCATTTAAATCATGTGAACACTAATTTTTGGAGAATCATTGAAGAAGGTTTCTATCCGCATGATCCAAGCAACTTCACTCCTCGAGAAGCCGCAGATAATCAATTCAATGAGAATGCTCTCTTCGTCATTCAAGATGCAATCCCACCCGAAGACCTACGGCCCTTTGCCTTGGCCAAAGACGCGTGGCCTTGTGTTGTCTCTCTCTACCAGGGAAGCGCAAGCATTCAACGCTCCAACTATGAAGTGGTGCAAGATGAGGCCGATGAGTTTGCAATGAAAGAAGATGAAGAACCTCGTGAGCTTTATCGGAGAGTAACCAAACTCGCGGTCTCACTCTAAGATCACGGGAGCAAGGACACGGATGACAATTGGATCAAGCGTAAATTCCTCAAGGCAATGATGCCCTACCAAAAGGCCATGTCCTCCATCATTCGTCAAAGACCGGACTTCCACACTTTGACCTCAAGCGAAGTGTTGGATGAGTTTGTGGCCATGAACATTTTGGACAAGACCGCCGACAATGCGGTGCTTCATTCTCAAAGGGCAAAGAAGCCCAACCTTGCATTGAAGGCAAAGCTCTCCATTGAAGAAGAAGAAGAAGAGGAAGAAGAGGAAGAAGAGGAGAGCAACCCCGAAGATACAAAGTATGCATATCATGAACACATGGCACTCGCTTCAAGGCAATTTTGGAGCAAGAAAAACTCGAGGCCAAACTTTAACAAAAACAACTCAAGTGGCATGAAGAGCAAGCAACGTGTAAGGACTTGCTACAATTGTGGCAATGTGAGTCATTTTGTTGTGGAGTTCCCGTGTGAGAAGAGGGAAGACAATGGTGGCAAGGTCATCCGAAAGGACAAGGCCAAGTCGTTCCCCAACAAGAGCAACTTCACCAAGAAGACTCCTCCCAAGGCATTGGTGGTACGAGAAGAGTACAATGAGGATGATGACGATGATGAAGATGGTGAGTTGGCTGCCATGGCCTCAGTTGCCATTGCGACGACTCCACGGGTGTCTCTCTTCGACTCACCCAATGAGAGCATCACCGCCAAGTGCCTCATGGCTAAAGCAACCAACAAGGTAACCCCAACATCAAAACTACCATAATTAATCATCCTTCTTCGACGTATAGCATTGATGAACATGAGGGAGCTAATGTGGAGGTAAATGATTTTGAGGCCTTTATGGGCAAACTTAAGGGTAAATCCAAGAAGCACTTTGTTGCTCTCTTGGAACAAGTTGGTGAAGCCAATGACATGATCGAGGCTCATGAAGATACCATCACTAAGATGGAAGGGCATAGTCGTGACTATGCCGATGAGATTTCGGATCTTTCCAATGCTCTTGAGGAAGAGTGTGGTCTTCGTTTGGCTCTTGAGGAGTCACACAACGATGATCATGCTAAGTTAAAGAAAGATTAGGATGATGTTCTCATTGTTTCTCATGTGCTAAACTTCGAGAAGGCCGAACTTGAGGTTTATCTTGCTAGACTCAAAGAGGAGTTTGATCTACTTGACAAGGCTCACAAGGTCTTGAAGGGTGCTCATGCTAGCCTCAAAGAGTCTCATGATCAACTTCAAGTAAAGCTGACCAAGGAAAAAGCCACTTTTCCTCGTATGATATTAATTGATAATGCAAATGCTACGAGCCCGTACTGTGAGCATGTGCATCTTGTTGAGGAGAACGCTAAGCTAAAGGGGCAACTTGAGAGAGGTCAAACACACCGCAAGATGGCTCTCCACCACCCCACCTCTCCTCTCCTCTCCTCCCACCTGCCCCCACCTACAATGGCGATCTCTAGCCCTAGCAACCATGGAAAGCTTGCTGCATTGGGACTTTGCCCCGGGCTTGGCCTTGGCAGACCATGTGAGAAGAAAATTTGGCTCTACGGTTCATTTCTCCCCTTCCCGAGACATCAAGGAGTTCTTTTTGGTGGTCTCGTTTTCTTCGGCTTCATTCTCTCTTTTGGTGGAATCTGTGGGTATCGCTTTATAGTGTTGCATTGGAGGGATATCATTTGGTTTCAATGTGATCCCGATCACTCAACGTTCATTTCGTTTCTTGGTTGCCAATAACAAAGTGGGTCACTTCATATATGGGCTCAAAGATCGTATTTGGCCTGATTTTGTTTGCCACTTCCATTTGTTCAATGGTCGTTTTGCAAAAGTCCTTACAATTGACAATTGATGGCACGCGGACCAAGAATTAATTGATGTTGCGGATAGGCATTCTTTTGCTATCAAACCTTCTTGGCATCTTTTATCCCACAAGGAGCATCTTGATCATTCTTCTGCTAAGGAGCTTAGTAAATTTGGAATTATTCCTTTGTATAATTGGAATTTTTCAAACAAGGATGCTCATGAAGCTTCTTCATCCTCGGGACCGTCGGTGCAAATTCAGAATCTAACTCATATTCCTTCAATTCCTCCTTGCGACATTTCGGGCATTGCTTCTGCTCCGGCCTCTGACCATATTGCCTTAATGAATCATTACCTATCCCAAGCGAAGTCTGAGGAGAATCAAGACATTAACTACCTTCTATTAGGTACATTCAAATGTCCTCTTACCATGCCATATGCCCCGCTGCCTCTCTGTTTTTTAAACTCGGCCTTTAGGTATGCACCTCCTCATGTGACTTGGCCTCCTACGCTTAAAGCCCAACACAAAGCAGATCTTGCCCAGGCCCAATACACACAGAAGGAAATTGAGGATTTGGCGGCAAATTGGGCTGCATTATGCTCTAAATGCCTTCAATGGGGGCACAACCGGATTAATTGCCACGGTAAGCTCATTTGCATTAACTGCTCTGGTCCGGCTCATTGTGCCATTGACTGCCCCAAGCGTGCCATCACATCAAAAAATAATGGGCAACTTCCTTTAATTGGTAAAACTACGATCAATTCGGCCGGATCTTTAGGACAAGCCCCTCCTGCGCCGCAGCCTGTGCTCAAATCTCAGCCGTCCATCCGTTGTGCTGTTTGCGGATTCTATGGACATGTGGAGCAATCTTGTCATCGGCTGAAATTTCAGAACAAATGGAGGTGGGTTGTAAAAGTTCAGCCGGCCCGCTCACCCCCTCACGCTCCGTCTTCCACCTCGAAAACACAAAACCCCCCGCTCTGCCCTGTCCCATCGCCCCTGCAATCACTCCCTCTGTTGCGACGCTTGACCATGGCCAACTACCCTCTGAATCCAGTCCCCTTCCTCCCGCCGGGGTTCGCCGTCGAGCCCGGCCCGGCGGACCACCTGGTTCGCAGTGGCATGGTGGTCGGTCCCATTGCGCCGCTCAGCCATGAGTTCCTGGCGATTGCAAAGACCAGCCACTACGTCCCTCTTCATCGCCGCTCTGCCATCCGTGGCCAGATCACTGCTTTGCTCCATGAGTCCCAACTGTTCACCAAAGAGGTCAGTGATCACCCGTTTGGGATTGGGATCTTTGGGTTTACTGATTCTTTCATGAGGGATACGGCAGTTAACACATGTATCGAGTTAGAAGAAGAAGATCTGCTGGTCACTTTTGTCCCACACAATGAAGCACTCAATAGGCGCACCACTTCATTTGGGCCAGAAGTTTGGTTGATGTTTTTTGGGTTTCCCTATGATTATCAAACTGACTACTACATTACTATGGCTCTGGGAGGGTATGGTTCGCTAGTTTCATGGTATAACCCGCGGCAGGACCGTCGTTTCGTACTGCTCAAAGCTAGGGTGATCCATCTGAAGTTAATCCCCAAAAGCTTTGTGGTTTGGCAACTTGGAGGAGCCCGGGACTGTTGGACCGTTCAGGTGACCATCTTGCGTAGTAATGACTTCAATGGCCTCCTTCCAGAAGTGCTGCCGCCTGGGGAGGAACCACCGCCACCCGATGGCAATCCCCATCCTTTGTTTGGGCCCGATCTTACTGCAGAACAGTTGTACCAGCAACAGGTACACAATTGGCTGGTTTAGAACGGTGCACCAGCTGCGGCCAACACTGCAGGTCAAGGTGTAGGTCAAGAGGATGTTTAGGTGCTCCAAGATCAAGGTGGGTGGGGAGCATGGCCCCCTCCACCCCGTTCAACTCCCTCCAATGCCTCCCCACCTTGTCAACTATCAAGCTTGGCTTGCAGCCCAGGGTCTGACAGTCCAGCACGGCATTGTACCTGAAAATAACATCACTGATAATGCTTTCCAGGCCTGGAATGACTCCATTACTGTGTCTGACAACTCTGGTTCCTCCCAGGATGAGGCTGAGATTTTGCCTGATATGAATGTGGCTCTGGTGGCGCTATCTGATCCAAATGTGAGTGTGGTTAGCAGGGAGGCTCCTTCTGAATCCCTAACTATCACAGTGGATTTACATGCTCATGGTATTTGCTTTGGTCTGTCTGCTCAAGGAGAAGAGCTGTTGTCGGTCCTTATGAATGAACCAATACCTCGACAACGTCTCAACAACTTCATTTTTCAGGCCTTGCGACCAGCTATTGCTTCCATTGGGCCTTGGCAGCACGGATATGGTATGAGGAATACTTCTACTTCTATCTATGTTAGAGTTACAGTTGACTCCGAGGGTCTCATTTCTCTCAGGTTCAGTCTATTACCCCAACCCCTGCAGTTGTTTCGTCTGTGATTATTGAGGAACTCCCGACTGACAGTGTGGTGTTAAGCACTGATACTCCAGAACGTCAGCTTCATCCTTCTGTTATCTCGTCGGTTGTCATTGAGGAACTCCCTACTGACACTTTGGTGCCCTCTACTGATGAGATTCAGAATTCCTCTTCTGCACTGCTTCCTGCACCACCTGTCCCCAACCCAAGGGCCAGGCGCCCCAAGGCAACGGCTCCGATCTCCACTATAGCTGTCAGGCGCAGTCAATGCTCCAACAAATATGATGGCTTCAAATCTCAGGCTGTTAAGGATGTACACGCCAGCACCTCCAAGGTACAACCTCGTTTTGTTCCCTCTATTGGCTCCTCTGGCTCTGCTGGTGACATCCCTCCACCCACACCTGTTGCCACTCTACAAGCAATTGGTGTCAACCGCTGTGCGATCCCGGAGAGTGGTCTCTCCTCTGAAGCTTTACTGGCTGCTCCCTCGGCTGCACCACCGCATGATGATATGCAAGGGGAGTCGGCTACTTCAACGTCTAAGTAATCTGTTTGGTCCTTATGCCTCATCGGCGCTATTGGAATGTGCTATCCTAGAACGTCAGAGGCTTAAACTTAGAGAAGAAACAGTTAGCCCTTACTAATGCGATTATCTCGAGCGGTTGTGCGGTAGTTTGTTTACAGGAGACCAAAATGCCTGATGTCTCTTTTGCATTTATTAAAACTTGCTTCCCTAAACAATTTGATCGTTATGCTTTTGTCCCCTCGCGGGGTGCTTCGGGAGGTCTTCTTACTGTGTGGAAAAGCGTTGTATTCATGGGTAGCATCGTATTTGCTGATGTTTTTGCGCTTATTGTCAGTTTTGTCAGCACACAGTCTTCGCAATCGTGGTCTCTTGTCAATATTTATGGTCCTTGTTCGGGGGACGATCGTGAGGCTTTCACCACTTGGTTATACGATGTCCACATCCCTAATGGACAAGACTGGCTTCTTCTTGGCGATTTCAACTATACGCGGGCCCCTGATAACCGTAACAAGCCGGGTGGGAACTTAAATGATATGATTACATTCAACGATATCATTTGCAAGGAGCAACTAATTGAAATTCTGGTTCAAGGCAGAACGTACACATGGAGCAATATGCAACTTGACCCCCTGCTCGAACAAATTGATTGGTTTCTTACTTCACTACACTGGACCAACACGTATCCTAAAACCCTGGTTAAACCACTTGGCAAGCCTATTTCTGACCATATTCCTTGCGTGGTAACTATTGAAACTCATATCCCCCGCAGCAAACTCTTTAGATTCGAATCTTACTGGATTTTGCACCCTGGGTTCATGGATATCGTTCAAGAGGTTTGGAATAAACATGTCTTTAACAAAAATGTTGCGGCCACACTAGCCCACAAGTTTAAGGCCCTTAGACACGCGCTCAAAATTTGGAGTAAGCACATCTCCAAGCTATCCTTTGCGATCAGTAACTGTAACGATGTCCTAGCAGATTTACATGAGTTAGAAAATAAGCGATGCCTCACAATTCCTGAATCTAACTTCAGAACCATCCTCAAAGCTCATCTACTCAAACTGCTCAAATATCAGAAGCTATATTGGAAAAAACGTTGCACCATCCGTTGGGTCAAGTTTGGCGATGAGAATACCAAATTTTTCTAGGCCATTGCCACCAAAAGGTTTCGAAAGAACAACATTGCTTCTTTTCGAACTGATGATGGTAGTTTAGTCGAAGATCACCCTGGCAAAGAGGCACTCCTTCACTCCACTTATAAATCCAGGTTAGGTACTACTGCCTCATGTGATATGAAATTCGACTTTCCTGCAATCATTCTGCGTGCCTATAACCTTGATCATCTTACTGATCCGTTCACCGAGGAAGAAATTGATGGTATTGTAAAAGAAATGCCCCCTGATCGCGCCCCTAGCCCTGATGGATTTAGTGGAGCCTTTCTTAAATCATGCCGGCCCATTATTAAACATGACTTTTATGCACTTTGCTCGCAATTCCATCAAGGCACTATGGATATAACTAGCATCAACGACGGTCTCATTACGCTAATACCCAAGGTCAATTCACCCAAGTCAGTAAATGATTACAGACCGATCACCCTTCTTAACTGCTGCCTAAAGTTGATCACGGAATTGCTCGCTAACCGCCTCCAACGGGTTATCCTTCAACTGGTTCACCGTAATCAATACGGATTTCTTAAAGGACGGACCATCCAAGACTGTCTGGCGTGGGCCTATCAGTATATTCACCTATGTCACACTTCGGGCAAACAGATAATTCTGCTTAAGCTAGACTTTGCAAAAGCGTTTGACACGATTGCTCATGAGCCCATGATCAATATAATGCGGCATATGGGGTTCAGCGATCGATGGATTGCTTGGATTAACTTCCTCTTTTCCTCTGGTCGATCCTTAGTTCTTCTAAATGGAGGGCCGAGCCGTCAGTTCCTCTGTAAGTGTGGGGTTAGGCAAGGAGACCCACTATCCCCACTCATCTTTGTTCTCGCGGCTGAGTTGCTCCAGGCTGCAGTTAATGACGTGTTCAGACAAGGCAGGATCCATCTCCCTTTCCCTTGCAGAGGACAAACTGACTATCCTATCCTTCAATATGCGGACGATACACTCATTGTCCTCCCCGCATGCACCCAACAAGCCACATTAATCAAGCAACTCCTCTCGGACTATGCCTCCTCTATTGGGCTTAAGATCAACTTCCATAAATCCATGTTAATACCAATCAACCTAGACTTGGAAGCCACAAACAATTTGGCAAGAGTTTTCGGATGTGCAATTGGCTCTATGCCATTCACCTACCTTGGCCTCCCATTAGGCACAACAAAACCCTCTGTACAAGAGCTCATGCCTCTGGTCTATAGATTAGAAAGACAGCTCACATCCACAATTGCTTTGATGTCGTATAGAGGCAAGCTTGCTTGGTTAAATGCGTCAGTTACATTGCTCCTCGTGTTTTCCATGTGCACACTCAAGTTCCCTCCTAAACTCATTGAGATCCTTGATAAAATCAGACGTCGATGCCTTTGGACTAAGAAAACAGAACAAGGGGACAAATGTAACTCGCTGGCTGCTTGGAATATGGTCTGCCGACCGAAGAAAAATTTAGGGCTTGGAGTGATCAACTTAAAGATACATAATGAAGCTCTGCTGCTAAAATTCCTGCACAAGTTCTTCAACAAACTGGATATTCCCTGGGTGAATCTCGTTTGGGACAATCATTACGTGGAAAAAATACCTCATGCGGTGGACACTGTTGGCTCGTTCTGGTGGAAAGACATCTTAAAACTCACCCCCATTTTCCGCGGAATCACATGTGTTCAGGTGGTTGACGGCAAGACGACGCTCTTTGGGAAAGATCTGTGGAAGGAGGAAATCCTACAAATATCTCACCCTCGTGCTTTTTCATTTGCCATTCATGAAGATCTTTCTGTGGCTGAGGCAATGAATAGTACGGATCTGCATGAAACCTTTCACCTACCTGTCTTGCCATAGGCGCTTGATGAAATCCAAGATATGCACTCTTCTCCACATTGGATTTCCCCCTCGACCTCACTACATGACGTATGGCATTACTCGTGGGGGTTGGCATACTACCAGCGAAAGGACTACTATAAAAACTACTTCAGGGACGGGGAGGGGCACCATGCTTTCAATCATCTATGGAAATCGAGATGTACTATGAAAATCAAAGTGTTCGGCTGGCTGCTCTTCCTTGACAGGCTCAACACACGCAATACGCTCAAAAGGAGGCATTATAACATCGGGAATAACTTTGATTGCATACTGTGTGAGCAACACGTCGAGGAAACCATTGACCACATGATCTTCACTTGCCCGTTCAGCCAAAGTTGCTGGGCGAAACTCCACATAGTCTGGGCACCCTTTGACAACCGCCTCGATCTCCTTCAAACAACAAAAGACGCTTGGCCGAACCCTTTCTTCTTTGAAACATTCCTCACCTCGGCTTGGAGCATTTGGAAAGAGAGAAACAACAAATATTTCAGAGGAGTGGCTCCGGCGGTGGCGGGCTAGCTGACACGATTCAAAGAGGATCTCCAGCTTCTTCAACATAGAGTTACAGCAGCCCATAGAGCTACCTTTATCACCTTTTGTAACTCTATTGTATAACCAAAACTTACACTGTAGTAGAGCTCCCTAGCTGCACACTAGGTGAAAAGGTGCACCTTGTAAAATGGCTGATATGTCTATGTAAACATCCCATTTATATAGATATATGAAAAACAGTAGGGGTTCTCCCCCTACTGTCAAGTTTCAAAAAAAACTTGAGAGAGGTCTTGCGACTTGCATACAAGGCAAGAAGAACCTCAACGACCTCTTGATCAACCTAAAGGGAGTTGTGGCCAAGGAAGGGTTGGGTACGTGCCCAAGTCCAAGAACAGGAAGAAGAATGACAAGACCAAACGACCTCCTCCTCCCATGCAAACCTTTGTGAAGGAGGGAGAGAGTGCTTCCAAGGAGAAGAAGAACAATGCGAAGGGTGGCGCTGTCAAAAAGGGCAATGCCACTCCTCTCATCAAAGTCGGTGACTTTAATCCTTCTTATATGTTATGTCGTGCTAGTGATGGGCATGTCTTTGCCAAATTCATTGGTTCTCCTCATGAATACATTGAATGGTCTTTTTGGGTTCCAAAGACCCTTGTTACTAACATCAAAGGACCCATTACAAAATGGGTACCTAAAACCAAGCATTGATCTCTTGTAGGTGTTTGCTTCCGGTGGGGGATCATGGTTGCTCGATAGCGGAGCTACAAATCATATGATTGGAAGCAAGGACTTGGTGGTGGACGTGCACAAGATTCCATCTATGCCCACAAATGTTGAGTGGGCTGACGCCTCATCTTCTAAGGTATTGGGACTTGGCAAGGTGGTCATCTCTCATGATCTCACGATCAAGAAGGTCATGCTTGTTGAGTCCCTTGCATACAATTTACTTTCCGTTCATCAACTTGCAATCATGGGCTTTGCCACTTTCTTTGATATCGATACCGTCGCCCTCTTATGGAGTTGGACTCTTAAAGTAGCCTTTGTTGGGCATGTCAAGAACAGTCTATATGTGATTAACTTTTCGGAGTGAACCACTAAGACCGCGACATGCCTAATGGCTAAAGTTGATGTGGGATGGCTTTGGCATCGCCGTCTAGCCCATGTCAATATGAGATCTTTGCAAAGTCTTCTCAAGGGGGACCATGTCCGTGGACTAATGAATGTTAGTTTTGCCAAAGATCGTGCTTGCAGTGCTTGTATTGAAGGAAAGCTACATGAGAAGGCTCACCCTCCCACGACTATCATTTACTCAAAGAGGCCTTTGGAGCTCCTTCATTTGGATCTCTTTGGGCCTCCATCCTTCGATAGTCTTGGGGGTAGGAAGTATTGCTTGGTGATTGTGGATGACTACTCAAGATATACTTGGGTGTATTTCTTCAAGAGGAAGAGCGAGACCCAACAAACCGTCATTGACTTTGCAAATGAAGCACAACGTCAACACAATGCAAAGATCTTGACAATAAGAAGTGAGAACGGCATCGAGTTCAAGAACTACACCTTGGATGAGTTTCTTAGTGAGGAGGGGATCAAGCATCAATATTCCGCACCTTACACCCCTCAACGAAATGGTGTTGTGGAGAGGAAGAACCGGACGTTGATGGATGCGGCAAGGACCATGATGGCGGAGTTCAAGTATCTGTACAACTTTTGGGCCGAAGCCATCAACACCGCGTGTCATGCATCCAATCGGCTCTACCTCCGCAAGGGCTTGAACAAGACTCCATATGAGATACTCACCGGTAACAAGCCCAACCTCAAGTACTTTCGGGTGTTTGGGTGTAAGTGTTTCATTCTCAAGAAAGGTGTTCGGTTGTCTAAAGTTGAGGCTAGAGCTTATGAGGGCATATTTGTTGGTTATGCTACAAACTCTCATGCTTACCGTGTCCTCAATATATCCACGAGACTTATTGAGGAGACGTGTAACATGGAGTTTGATGAGAATAACGGCTCCCAAGTGGAGCAAAGTGGCACTTGTGATGTAGGTGATGAAATTCCTCCTCAAGCCATAAGAAGAATGGGTGTTGGATTTATCCTACCCATTGAGGAACCCCTTGTGGCCGAAGGAGAAGGACAATGCTCCACTCAAGTGAATCCATCACAAACCCAAGGCCCACATGCTTTCGAAGAACAACATGAAGGCCCTGATCCTCAAGAACATGACCAAGGGCAAGATCATGCTCAAGACGGTGTTGAAACATCAAGTGATGCCCAAGGTCAAGTTCTCTCCTCCGAGCAAGTTCAAGAACAAGAACAAGCTCAATACGATGCTCAAGATGATCAAGTGACCACTCCTCGTCTCACCCCCGAGGAGGAATTGGAGCGTCCTGCCGCCAAGGTTGCTTCCAAGCTCTCCACCAAGGATCATCTCATGACGAATGTGCTTGGAAGCTTAAGAAACGGGGTAAGCACTCGTAGACAATTAGCAAACTATTGTGAGCATCACGCGTTTGTCTCTTGTGTCGAACCCCACAAGGTCTATGAGGCGCTCAAAGATCTGGATTGGCTCAATGCCATGCATGAAGAACTCAACAACTTCGAGCGCAACAAAGTGTGGAGATTGGTGCCAAGACCGACGGGGAACCACAATGTCATCGGAACCAAGTGGATATTTAAGAACAAGCAAGATGCCCATGGGATTATCATTCGCAACAAGGCTCGTTTGGTAGCACAAGGCTACTCCCAAGTCGAGGGTATCGACTACGGTGAAACCTTTGCTCCCGTTGCTCGTCTTGAATCCATTCGCATGTTGATTGCATATGCTTCTCATCATAACTTTAAGTTACAACAAATGGATGTGAAGAGTGCTTTTCTTAATGGTCCCATTAATGAATTGGTTTATGTCAAGCAACCCCCCGGGTTCGAGGATCCCTACTTTCCCGATCATGTGTATCAACTCGATAAGGCACTCTATGGCCTTAAACAAGCCCCACGTGCATGGTATGACCACCTTACCGAGTTTTTACAAGACCGTGGTTTTGAAGTTGGGCTAATCGACCCCACTCTTTTTACTAAGAAGGTCAAAGGGGAGTTGTTTGTGTGCCAATTATATGTTGATGATATTATCTTTGGTTCCCCTAACAAAGCTTTCAATGAGGAGTTTGCCGCTCTCATGACCTCAAAGTTCAAGGAGAGTTGAAGTTCTTTCTAGGGTTCGAAGTGAAGCAAAGAAGAGAAGGAACCTTCATCAATCAAGCCAAATACACTCAAGACATGCTCAAGAGATTCAAGCTAAGTGATGTCAAGCCGGCTTCCACTCCAATGCCCACCAAGTGCCAACTTGACATAGATCCCAATGGTAAAGCGGTGGATCAAAAGTTATATCGTTCCATGATAGGCTCCTTGCTCTACCTTTGTGCATCTAGACCGGATATCATGTTGAGTGTGGGAATTTGTGCACGGTTTCAAGCCGCACCTAAGGAAAGTCACTATGTGGCGGTCAAACGAATCTTTTTATATTTGGCTCATACCCCAAAGTTTGGCTTATGGTACCCAAGAGGAGCAAACTTCAAGCTTGTAGGGTATTCGGATTCTGATTGGGCGGGAGACAAAGTGGATAGGAAGTCCACTTCCGGAGGGTGCCAATTCCTTGGTTGCTCTTTGGTAAGTTGGTCTTCCAAAAAGCAAAGTTGTGTGTCTCTCTCGTCCACCGAAGCGGAGTATGTGGCGGCCGGTAGTTGTTGTGCACAACTCTTATGGATGAGGCAAACTTTAAAGGATTATGGTGTCATTTGTGACAAAGTGCCTCTTTGGTGTGACAATGAAAGTGCCATCAAGATCTCTCTCAACCTGGTGCAACACTTCAAGACGAAGCATATTGAGATCTGGTATCACTTCATCCGGGGTCACATTAGGCAAGGAGAGATCGAGCTCAACTATGTAAACACTCATGATAACCTTGCAGATATTTTCACGAAGCCCTTGGATGAAGCAAGATTTCGCGAGTTAAGGCATGACCTAAATATCATTGATTCGAGCAATGTTGCTTGAACCCTTGCACAGCCCACAATACTCAACTTGTTGTCTTGTTTAGATGTAGGCATGGACATAGGGGGAGTGATGTTCTCTCAATTAACTCTCTCTCCCCCCATTATGCATAAATTGATCAAGTCTTTCACATTAGCCATGTTTGATGGTACTTGCGCTTCAAAGACGAGTTTTGGTCATGGGCCCAAGGATAATTCTTCACGGTGCCATACCAATTGACTCGAACATAGGTGGCTACAGCCACCGCCCTCTCTTTGGAGAGGTGGTGTCTTGTGATTGTTTCATTTTGTCGTTTGCCTTTCTGGCTTTGTGTGTAGCGTGGTCTTGTGGTGTCGTGTTGCCTCGGAGTGTTCATGCAAAGACCTCTTTTTCGTGTGCTTGAAACGTGCATCTTCTTGAGCACACGGTACTACCGCGGCTTGCCGCGGTACTACCGCTTTGAGAGGTCACGGTACTACTGCGTCAGAGCGTGGTACTACCGCTCAGGTGCAGTACTTCTGCCGAGCCGTACTACCACGATGAGGCACGGTACTACCGTGCCATCGAGTGAGCATGGGTATTATGACTCGGGCAGGGGAGTTCCAACTCCCCATACCCATTCACTTATCTCTCTCCCCACGTCTCTCTATCTCTCTTTTGCTCAAGAACTGTGCCGGAGGTCCTCGCCGGATCTCCATCTCCGGCCACTCTCCTTGGATTCCGACCGGTGGGATCATTCCCCACCACTTCCACTTGCCATGGACCAAGGTTTTTCCCCAAATCCCTCTTTTTCTTGGTTGTTCTCTCGCTTCTAGGTTTTTGGGGAGATGCTTGTTGTTCTTGAGATTTTAGGCCAAATTTGTGCAAGAGTAGGATGTAGGAGAGTCGTGTTATGTAGGAATCATACTTGATATGTTGTCCTGTGGTAGATTTGTCCAACCGTAGTACTGCCGCAGTTTCGCGGGCTTTTCCCAGATTTGAACTTGTTCGGATCTGACACGGTCTGGTACTACCGTGTCTCATGTGTGGTACTACCACTCTTGCGGTACTATTGCCCATCAGGTGCGGTACTACCGCGCTAGCTCCTGCGGTACTACCGCCCATCAGACGCGGTAGTACCGACTAGCTCGTGCGGTACTAGCTGTGGCATTAAGATCCTACTACCGCTCCCAGACCCGGTACTACCGTGGCCTTACACGGTACTACCGCGACTAAGAGCGGTACTACAATCTTAGTACCGCAACACTTGGCAGTACTACCGTAGGGGTCAAATCTCTCTCATGGGAATTATCTTGTGTGCTTCCTGCATGTTTCTTTTGCTTTGTTGTGGTCTTTGCATTGATCCTTATTGCTTTGTCGTGTGTGTTTTGCACTTTGTGTCTCAGGTGGTGGCTCTCGCCGTTCCAATCCCAGTCATGACACTGGCTCCAAGAGTCTGCGCAATCCCCAAGGTGAAGCACCAGAGGGCTACAATGCCCCCAAGCGCAATGTCAAGACCACTGCCAGCAAGAAATAGGAACCTGCTAAGGGCATGGACGAGATTTTAGTCAATGAGTATGTCGAACGCCGGAAGATCAATCCCTATGTGAATCCTCGGGCTGTCCTCAGAGGCACCGAGTTGTTCTGGACCAAGCAACAGGCTCTCATCTATCTGGATGTGATCAAGAACAAGCAGAATACCTTCGTGGATGTCAAGTGGATAGTCATGAATCACATGCGGAAGGACAAGTTCTGTGACTATTTTGGAGAGGCTCTGGACTTGGTGGAGCAGTTTGCTATTGAGCCTGTGATCTCCTTTCACCTTGACTATGACCCTGAGCTTATCTGTCAGTTCTTTGCCTCAGTATACTTTCATCCCGGGGACGAGCGGAGGATGACCTGGATGACCAACGGCTGTCAGTTGTCTGCTACATGGAAGGAGTTCATGGATCTGCTTCACATTCCTGATGACGGGCTTCACACACCCATTGGTGTTCGCCCCCACGCCAACTCTGAGTCTGCTAACAAGAACCTGCTTCAGCCATTCCTTGTTGAGAAGGTGCTCCCCAATGGCAAGTTAACTTGGGTGCTGAACTCCTTTCTAGATATCATGCATCGCATCTTCCACAACACTCTGTTCCCACGCATTGGCGACAAGGACAAGGTTCATTCTTATCTAGTGGACATGTTGCTCCTGTGTGCAGAGGCACGTTCATCTCAGACTTAGCCACTTGATGTCTCACACATCATGTGGTGTGAGCTTCGGTTTGCGGTGTTCAATCGCAAGGTACCTATCTATGGACCGTACCTGTTTCTGTTGCTCTCCACGTCAAGATGTACCCTGGTGATGAGTTCCTTGCTCTATACTGGATTCGGCATGAGTCCATCAGTCTCCGCGTCAAGCCGAACAGGGCCAACACTACTACCCGTGCTGAGGCTTCTACTGCTAGGAGGGCTGTTGGTGGGGAGGAGGCTGGTGCAGAGAATGTTGCTGAGGACCGTGCTGCTAGGTCTATCACACCTTCCTATGAGCCGTCGTGGGCCAAGAAGTTAAAGGACAAGATGAGGACTCTCTTCTACATGCAGGCAAAGGGACAGTACAGGACTCACGTGGCAGACAAGGAGAGTCACCGCCGTGACAAGAAGGTTATGAGGCTCTTTGGAGAGGATGTCTCTGGCGGTTCTGAGGACGTCATCACGCCAGGGGCTGCCTGGATGGCGAAGCAGGGGTACAAGTGGACCAGTTCAGAGGAGGACATTGAGGAGTCCGTCCCCGCCTCTGAGTCTGACGAGGAGCACGAGGAGCAGTGGGATGACTTCTCTGCCTGAGCCACCCCGTGTGTGTAGGTGTCCTCTCTGCCTTTTTGGTGTATCGATGCCAAAGGGGGAGAGAGTGTAGGGATTTGCGTTGTGTCGTGCTTGGTGTGTTTGCTTTGTCGTTTGAACCTCGTTTGCCTCATTTGCTTTTGTTTGGTTTGTGCCTTCAAGACTTATCCTACATATGGTGTAAGACATATGCACTCTATCTATCTTAGTTAACTTATGTTTGTGCTATCCTATCTAGTGTTAGCCTTCCTATTACTAGATATGCCTTGTGTCTATAATATAGGGGGAGCTTTGATCCTAGTATGTGTGTCGTGCAGTCCAAAGCACCCATCTAGTTGGCACACATCTAGGGGGAGCCCGTCTATATTCTAGAGAGCAGGGGTTTGCGGTTGCTTAATGTTATTTCCCTTGTGCAAATCCCGTATTGTCATCAATCCACCAAAAAGGGGGAGATTGTAAGGGAATATTTATCCCTAAGGTGTTTTGGTGATTGATGACAACGCGTTTGCGGACTAATCGTGTGCCTTGAGTATCCCAGACATTTCATCGCTAGGCACAAGACGATTGGGTGCCCCTCGAAGACTGTTGAAGACGGTGTCTTTTCTACGTTTCTTTTTGGTGGATTTGAGTCGTAGGAAAGCCGTACTATTAAGAGGGGGTCCGCGTCGGAAAGGTTTGGGTGGAATCATCATGTACACATCTCTTTCTAGTCCCCTCCTTTCCCTTGGAGCATCCTCCGCTTTCTCGCCTCCTTGTTTCTGGCTGCTGTGTTGGCTCGCGGTAGTACTGCTCCCAGGTGAGCAGTAGTACCGTAGGCACCAGCGGTAGTACCGTGCTGCAGCGTGGTAGTACCGCAGGTGCCCACGGTAGTACCGCTCCCCTGGAACTGCACTACCGTTGCCCACCAGGCTAGTACCGCTCCCTCGCGGTAGTAGGGGGATGTAATTTTTTACATCCGCGCCTACCACGATAGTACTGCTTTCCTTCCGCGGTAGTACCGTGCTATGTTGCCAGGCAGTAGTACCGCCCCTTTGCAGTAGTACTGTGTTGGGTTTTTGCTTATTCTGTTTCTTTGCGGAAGTAGGCACGGATGTTTCCTTCCCCCTGGCTAGGGGATTCCTGCCTTGCGGTAGTACCGCAAGGCGGCGCGGTAGTACCGCGCTCGCGGAAGTACCGCCCTTAGCTCTTGTGCTTCAGATCTGACCTTGCTGCTGCTGGTGTTGCGGCAGTACCGCGGGCCTATACGATTGTACCGCATGACCGTGCGGTAGTACCGCTCGGCAGCAAGCGGTAGTACCGCGTGGCCCTGCGGTAGTACCGCTGGCCTAGAGCGGTAGTACCACCAGCCGCGGGCTGGTAGGTGGATAACGGTTGGATCTTTGTCCCCCACTATATAAGGGGTCCCCTTCTTCCCCGTTGACTTATCTCTTCCAACCCTAAGCTCCATTGTTTCTCTAAGCTCCATTTTCGCCCGATCTCACTCCCTAGCCAATCAAACTTGTAGATTTGCTCGGGAGTGGTTGAGAAGGCCTCGATCCACACTTCCACCAAGAGAAATTTGATTCCCCCCACTAATCCCTTGAGGATCTTGTTACTCTTGGGTGTTTGAGCATCCTAGACGGTTGAGGTCACCGCGGAGTCATAGTCGATTGTGGTGAAGCTTCGTGGTGTCGTTGGGAGCCTCCAATTGAGTTGTGGAGATTGCCCCAACCTTGTTTGTAAAGGTCCGGTCACCGCCTCCAAGGGCACCAATAGTGGAATCACGGCATCTCGCATTGTGTGAGGGCGTGAGGAGAATATGGTGGCCCTAGTGGCTTCTTGCGGAGCATTGTGCCTCCACACTGCTGTAACGGAGACGTACTTCCCCTCAAAGGAAGGAACTTCGGTAACACATCCTCATCTCCATCGTCTCCACTCTTGGTTATCTCGTGCCTTTACTTGTGCAAGCTTATTTGTGTCATATCTCTTGCTTGCTTGTGTTCCTATCCTTGTTGCATCATATAGGTTGCTCACCTAGCTACATATCTAGACAACCTACTTTGATGCAAAGTTTAAATTGTTAAAGAAAAGCTAAAAATTGTTAGTTGCCTATTCACCCCCCCTCTAGTCAACCATATAGATCCTTTCAGCTGCTCCGAGAGAAACTAACACTTCTCATTTGAGAGCATCCCATCCTCCGAGGACTTTGAGTGAAAATTATCAAGTGAGGAAAACCCAAACACAAACCCAAACACCTACAAACCCCAAGTGATTGAGCATCACTGAAGAGATTGATCTTGCGTGGATCTGACGCTTGTTACCTTTGAAGACTGTGCATCTTCCAGATGGTTAGGCATCATGGTCTAGAGCATCCAAGAGGAATTGTGGATGCCGAGTGACCGAGTTTGTGAAGGTTCAGAAGTCAGCTGAAGACTTACCACAAGTGATTGGGTGAGGTCTGTGTGACCTTAGCTCAAGGGGAATACGGTGAGTACTGAGTGTTCTGAACTGCGTGTTCAGGACTGGTTGTCCGGGACTGTGTGTCCTCAGGTTTAAATACCTAGTCGCCCTAACCAGACGTACAACTGTCACAACAGTTGGAACTGGTCTACCAAATCATTGTCTTCACCAAGCTACCTGGTTCCATTTCCTCAACCCTTCCATTTCCTCAGTTATGTGTTGAGTGCTTGTTCATATCTGTTTCAAGACTTTGACTGAAGACTTTCTGAATTTCCTCAGTTCAATTTCTTCAGTCTATTTGTCTTCATCCTATGTCATCATGTGTTTACGCTTTCCGTACTCTGTGCTTGTCTTCATTTCATCATGATGACGATGCTTGTGTTCTGTTATGTTTACTTCTGAGTACTTATTCCGCTGCAAGTAGTTCTTCGCTAAGAAATTTCCTCTCCCTAAAATTCCTTAGTGAAGAATTCATAAAAATCGCCTATTCACCCCCCTCTAGTCGATATAACGCACTTTCATCCAGCAAGTAAGTCCCTGTGCCCATTTTAGAGTTGATGAGCTCCTGAATGTGTGGAGCATATCCACAAATCCTCTTTTGATCAGCAGCAGTCCTTTTGATCGTTTCTACAATCAAGCTCATAACTTTGAACTTCTGGGGGACATCAAAAAATTTCCAGCATGTTGATGGAGTGTCCTCGGATCATCTTGTGATCTCCTGACTTGGGTAGCAATGTGTGCCTTAAGATACAGTAAATGGTAGGCAGACCAGACAACAGATAGTGTACATATCCAAACTTATGTGTTTCTAAAGCCTTATTAGGGATCTCCTTGTACATGTTTGCCATTGAGTTGTGGTCTTTCTTCTTGGTGTCATAGACATCCAAGTCATCTTCATGTTCCTTTGGGGCATTGATTAGCTTGGCCCATTCATCAACTGTGGACTGGTACCTAGTACCCTCAGACATCCAAACTATCCTCCCATCTGGATAGAAGTGGGCGGTGGAGTAGAACTGCATGATCAACTCATCATTCCATTTGGTGAGCTTTTGTCCAACGAATTCATCTACTCCACAACCCTTAAAGCTGTCATACACTCCAAGGAAGTAATCTTCAATTTCCCGGATGAACTCCCAGTCCACCCATTTCATGTCACACACTATGGGCTTCTTGTCAAGCAGAATGGCCTCATAGAAATCTTGTTGTTCCTTTGTGTGGAACCCGTAGTCAATTGCAGTCCTCCTCCTAACAACATAGGGATCAGACTGTCTTCACAACCTCAATCCTGCATCTTTCCTGATGTCCATGTCCTCATTGACTGGGTGAGCATCATTGTGGTCAAGAATTTTGGGCTTCAACTTCCTCAAGACAAGAGAATCATCTTCTTCTTCTTCAGCTTCAGGCACTGGGGCCTTGTTCTTCTCCTCAACAGGTATACTCCTGGTGTTCCTCTTGGGTTTTGGGGGTTTCTGAGAAGCATCCTTGGGAGCAGATTTGGGCTTTGATGGCCCTGACTTGATTGCATCTCCCATAAGTTTCTGAGCCTTAGGAGCTGGTGCAGCATCCTCTTCCTCCTCCTCTTCTTTTGAATCTCTCATAATGGAGGATCTACCAAGTACTCTGGGAGTGGTCTTCTTGACCCTTTCTTTTCTCTTCTTTCCTTCTCCAGCAGCCTCTCCAGTTGGCTTGGAGGTTTCAGCAGTTCAGGCTCTAACTTTTAAGGTTGGCACCCTCTTGGAAGGGGCCTTTTTGTGCAATCCAGGCTTAGTTGATGCAACTGTGCCATACTCTTTCTTTAGCACATTTTTCTTGGAGCTGACTTCTTCCTCAACAACCACATAATCCTCATGCTCGGAATCTGAGGTCTTCTTCTTCCTTGTTTTGGTGGCTTCCTTGGGAAAGTTGCTTGGTGTGCTCCTGCTTCCCTCATCAAAAGTGCTAGAGGGACTAGTGCCCTCACTCATATGAACCTGCTCCTCATACTTGTTCTGGCTGTCAGTTTGATCAGACATCTTGCAAGCAAACTATCAGCAGACCCTGTGAATAGATTGTTGATGGGCTAGAGTAGACGAGCATCACAAAGTGCAGAATTTTTGCAAAACAGATGACTTAAAAACTTAGTTTTAGTTCTTCATAGAAAGCATTTCGGATCTACCGATTTGTAAAGTCGGTGATACCAAAGCAGCTTTTGGAACCTAAACTAGTGAACTCGGTCAGACCGAGTCACAGTTCGGTGGCACCAAGACTGCTAGGGTTTCACAGAGAATCGAACTCGGTCACACCGATTTGCAATTTTCGGTCAGACCGAAAAAGCATGTGCAATGGCCTAAGCCAAATTGGTGAGACCGATTTCTACAACTCAGTCGATCCGAGATGAGTTCGGTGGAGACCTAACCCTAAATTTTCAAATCTAATCTAATCTACGGGATGCTTTCACTGGATAGGATGATTTCATACGTGGCAAGAATCATGGCAAAGCAATGTGCTATGAATCGGAGTTAAGGAATAGCACAAAGATCAAGTTCATACCCTACTTCGGCGGTGAACTTGCTATGGCGGCAACGGCGGGGCAGATTGCCGTTGACGGCGGCGGAGACCAGCGATGCGAGGTCGCTGGCGGCAAGAGGACAATCTGGAGACCCGAGGAGGCAGAGCAGGTCACGCGTGGGTGAAAGGTTTCGGAAAAAAATTCCAAAATTTGACCCATCAGTATATATAACCTGACCTTGTCGGTGTGACCGAGTGGAACAACTCGGTGGCACCGAGATGCAGAACTGCAAGCTGTTACTGCAACTCGGTGTGACCAAAAAGTTCTAATCGGTTGCACCGAGATTGAAAACCTAGATCTACTTAGTGATCTCGGTGTGACCGAAATGGATGACTCGGTCATACCGAAATGCACAAAGAGGTTTTGAAAGTTTAAGTCTATGACGAATCGGGGACTCCGAGTGCTCCTCACACAGAGTGGTTCGAATATGACTTGATCAAACTTTGTGATGTAGCATTGTAACATCCCAAATTTTCAATTTGGAATGTTATACATTAGATCATCAATGCATATCATATTTTATTTTGCATTTTGGTTGATCCTAGAAATTCTACGCAACTCAATGACCCACGGAGAGCGTTGGGGATTTCATTATTTTCATATTTGAGTTCTCTCAAATTTTGAGAATATGATCATTTGATTTTATTTATTTTATCATCAATTATTTCTATTACAAAAATATGGGAGAGGGAATAAAATGACTTTCCCAAAATAAAGAAATATTGAGGATTTAATAATAAAATCAAATAAGATTTTATTTCGGAGTTTTTCGGTGTTTTATTGAATTTAGGAAAAATGTCCGTTTTTCAAAATTGCATTTAGGTCCCAAATAAATGTTCACCTTGTGCGGCTTGACTTTAGAAGCCCGTGAAAATTTATTTCGGAATTTTGGAGTCCGTTTAGTATTTCTTTTTATTTTTCTTCCGAGCGGAATAATTTAAAAAAAACGAACCGACCTAACGGGCCGTGTCCGACTAGGGCTCTGGCCCGACTAGGCAATATAAGCTGGCCCAGCCCCCCGAGAGAAAACCCTAGCCGCCCCAGCCGCCCCGCCCACACTCGTCGCCGCCGCCGCTGCCCACCGCCGCCACGCGCCGCCGCCGCTGCCCGCAGCCGCTGCCGCCGTCGTCCGCCGCCGCCGCCGCCGGATCCGGCCGCCGCCGCCGCCGGATCCCGCCGCTGAGGTTCGCTGCGCCTCGTTTTCCGAGCCGTCGTTTTAAAAAAAAAGATCGGTTTTTTGTCGGGTTTTTTAGTTTCAATTTTTTTAATAGATCGGTTTTTTCGGTTTATTTAAATAGAGAGCATTCGTCCGTTCGTTCGTTCTAGCGAGTGTTCGTCACTTTTCTTTTTCTCGGATTAAATCCGCGATTTTTCTGATCGCGATTCCTGATCCGATTTTTGTTTTAGTATAACTTTTCGCTCGTTTATCGGAATCAGGCGATTCAAGCGCCTAGAGTTTCGTCTCGAAACCCTCTACCCGTTTAATCAACTTAAACAAGATTTTGCTACTGTAAAATTTGCCTTAGATGCAGATTACTAGAACGAAGTTGTTTTATTTCGCCGTTTGACTTTCGTTGGTTCGTTCGATTTGATTCTTTTTGCCAACCGGAGTTCTTAAGTTAAACTTTCTGGTTAGATCTCTTATTTGAGTTTTACCTGTGCATTAGATGAGTAATTATTGTATGCTTGTTTGTTTGTCTGTGATAGAATACCCGGAGTGCGCCGCCTGTTACTTCGAATCGTTAGGTTTCGCGGATCATCAGCAAGGCAAGTAACACTTTGATCATACTTTTCTACTCCCAGTTTTATTGCATTAGATCAATCCTCACACATTGCATGATTAGGATCTAATTAAATTGTGGGATGGGAAGCAGATGAGGTAGTACCTATTACCTGTTATTATCAAACCTTTGGGAGTTACTTCTATGTTTGCTTATTATGCCATGCTATGCTAGTAGACGTGGATTGGGTGAGTGATATCCATGACAGATGTGAGATTGTTAATTAATGGTTTATCTAAGGTGGCAACTTAAACACACATCTGGGTGGATTGAGGCACCTGGGTATTCCAGGACTTGCCTGTTTTCTTTTGGACCGCCACCCAGGCTCAAAGGGATCATGAGACTATTCATACTAGAAACTTCCGTGTGCAGCCACAAGCTATTGTGGGCTCTAGCATAGTTGACTAAGTCGTGCGAACTCTTAAAGTGGTAGACTAGCAGATGTAGGGGATGTAGGTGGTACGGTCTACACGATCGTAAGGTGCTAGCGCTTCTGAAAGACTATGTCTCGGTCATCCATCTTCTCAAACACCATGTAGTGCGAGAAACCAAACGGAGGCGATCGAGTCTTATGGGGAAAAGTGCACAAACCTCTGTAGAGTGTAATAAAGTAATCATGGTTAGCCATGTCCCCAGTTATGGACATCTTGAGTATCTAGTACCTGGATTTTAATGTGAATCTCAACATGTTACTCTAAATTAATTTTGTTGGGTTTGTTTAATGACGATGTTTAATTGGGATTGAGAATGCTGTCAACCATTCTCAATGTTTAACAACTACCATGATAGTTAAATAAATGTATTCCTTTGAAGTAGGGGAAAATTGGCTTTACACAAAATTGTAACCATAGAGCTTTCCACCAGCCAAATATGCATATAGTATAGCTATTGCATTCCATTACTCTCTATGTGTTACCTTGCCAGCATATTCCATGTGCTGACCCGTTTCGGGCTGCAACCTTAATGTTGCAGACTTTTCAGACGACGATTAAGGAGTTTTTAGGTCGTGGTTCTCTACTCAGTGATGCCGTTGGAGTTGATGGACTCACTTATCTTCCAAGCCTTCCGCTGTTATCGTTATTAGATGGCCTTAAGACATATTTATTGTAATAAGTTCTCTTTTGAGACACTCGATGTAATAAGTGTGTGATTGCTACTCTGCTATAAATCCTCCGAGTACTGTGTGGTGTCAGCATTACTGATCCAGGGATGACACCGGAGCACAAAGATCAGACTGTTTGAGGTCTGGTCGCTACAAGCATGAATAGAGTTTGAGACGATAAAAGCATAGATAGCTAGAGGGAGTTCTTAGGCATTCTTGTCCATCCATTTGGCAAAAGAGAAAAAGGCAAATAATCAAAGCAACAAATGGATGTCCTCGAATGAGTAAAATATGCAACCACCATGCTCATACAATAAGATGGCAAAATAAATATGTAACAAAGCATGCACAAACACTCTAGCATCTATCAAGCAATTTGCGATGACTAGGTCATCTATACATGAGTATATTGACTTAGGAGTCAAATGAGAACATTTGATCGCAGGTCATACTCATCGTTTAGGCACAAGTGGGGTTGCACTTTTACATAAAGCGTTGTTGTGTTCACACCATTAGAGTTGCTTTAGCTCAATTGATTAGAGTGAAGCTCCCCCTAGATGTGATATCCCCCCTTAAGAGGGATGCACTAACCTTGGGTTTTGTCGATGATAACTTCATGTAGGTGTTGAACATGTAGATGCTCAATGTTGATGTAGATCCTTTGGAGCAATCCTTTGAAGTGAGTTGCACTTTCAATACCTACACGGGTTAGTCCCACAAGGAACTAACAAGGATATCCATAGCCATAGAGTGATATTCACATGAATTGATGTCCATGAATGCATTAGGTTACCTTGTCCCTTGTCTTACCAACAAGAGGGTTTGTGACTCCTTAAACTAGTGCAAGATATGGAAGTTGTTTGCACTTGTCCTCGCCAAAATGATATGAGTGAAGTGTGTTGGCGGAGTCACCCTCAAGAATTCTCTAGTTCTTCTTCTCTGGGATCCACACCATCTTGATGGGAATCCTTGGAGTTGTAGTCATACTTGATGAAGTAGAACTTGATGTAGTCTTGGGAACCCACTTGACCAAGGCTTTGGGAGCTTCTTCAAATGCATCAATCTCCTCTTGAAGCTTGTCCTTGCCTTTTTTCTTGTGGTCTTGTGGTGGAAGATCATCTTGAGCTTGTGTTCCTTGGAAAGAAGTAGGATCATACTTCTCTTGTTGATGAACAAATTTCATCTTGGGGTATTGATCTTCTTCCCACTCAACTCCATTGGCATTGAACTTTCGTTCAAAACCAACACCTTGATTATTCCGGTGTCTTCCTTGCTTGCGTACAATTTCCTCAAATTTCTTACTTCTGGCAAGCCTCTTGTAAACACCTTTCTCTATAATTCCCTTCAGTAAGATATTTTCTTTCTCAAGTGTAACTTGGCTAAGAGAATCATTAGTGGAATCAACAGAACTACTAGAAGCAACATCATTGAGTTTAGCATGATTATTGTTACAACTAGAAGAAGAATCTTTCTTACTCTTGTTGCTAGATTTAACTTGTGGCATGTAAGTAGACAAAAGTAAACACTTGGTAATGTAAGAAGAACTTTTCTTGCGAAGATCATCATTGATCGCTTTTAAGAACCCATGATCTTGCTCAAGGTTGAGCTTTTCGAAGCATAACTTCTCATGAGTCTTTAAAAGCCCTCGAGGATTTTCCAAGGTAGTTTCATGAGCTAACTTAAGAGTGTTTAGCTCTTTAGTTCGATGCTCAATATCCTTCTTATCATTGTCATTCGGTTTGTCTTGATTAGCATGATTAATAGCAAGTTCATCATAGTTTTCATCACTAGAATTGTCAACAAGTAAATCATCATCACCTAGCAAGTCATCTTCATCACTATTGAAATCAACATACTCGGGGTGTAATACCTTTGGGCCTTTAGCCATGAATTATCTTCCAATCCCTTCATTTGGTGACTCAAATATGTCATAGGAGTTGGCTAACACAAGTGCTAGACTGGCAACACCTTCATCTTGAGTATATTCGGAGTCAGAGTGATAACTTCTCTCGGAGTGATCATCAGAGTCGGAGCCGGATACCCATTCACCAACGTGAGCTTGATGTCTTCGTTTTGTGTAGCCCCTTGATGATTTGTCCTTCCTTTCTGAATACTTGCTTCTCTGTGATGTTCTTCGTTCATAACGGTCATCTCTACTCCTTCTCTCTATTGGTGGTGATTCTTCTCTCCTACTCCTTTTGGGAGAACCTTCTCTTCTTTTGTAGGGAGCCGTACACTCATTGGAGTAGTGTCCGGGTCTTCCACAATTGTAGCAATTACGTTCATGACTTGAAGATCTTTTGTCATTGTAGAACCTTGACTTGGAACTTATTTCCTTGCTTCTACTCTTGTAGAACTTGTTGAAGTTCTTGACCATTAGGCTCAATTCTTCATTGAAGTTTTGTTTCTCACTTGATGATGTGGGAGCATCACATGAGGCTTTGTAAGCACCACTTGACTTGTTGTGAAGCTCTTCCTTATCCTTGTGTGACATCTCATGAGCAACAATCCTTCCAATGACTTCCGTTGGCTTGAGATCTTTGTAATTTGGCATCATTTGGATCAATGTGCACACGGTATCATATTTTCCATCCAATGCTCTTAGGATCTTCTTGATGATGAATCTATCGGTCGTCTCTTCACTTCTTAAGCTGGCAATCTCATTTGTGATGAGAGCAAGCCTAGAGTACATTTCAGTGACACCTTCACCATCCTTCATTCTGAACTTGTCAAGTTGACTTTGAAGCACATCCAATTTGGATTCCTTGATGGAGTCGGTAACTTTGTGCATATCAATCAAAGTATCCCAAATTTCCTTTGCATTCTCAAGACGGCTGATTTTGTTAAATTCTTTGGGGCACAATCCGTTGAAAAGAGTATCACAAGCTTGAGCATTGTATTGCAGCATCTTCAACTCTTCTGCGCTAGCCTCACGGTTCGGTTCCCTCCCATCAAAGAATTCACCTTGCAACCAATACACACAATAGCCTAAACGGCGGGGTTATGTCCAAGAATATGCATTTTCATCTTATGCTTCCAACTAGCAAAATTAGTACCATCAAAATAAGGACCTCTACGGTGGTAATTTCCCTCACTAGACGCCATACTCTCCTAGGTTGTGAAACCAAAGCTATGATCACCAAAGCTATGGAAATCAAGGCAAATGGAGACCAAAGCTCGGATACCACTTGTAAGATCGAAAGTATGTCTAGAGGGGGGTGATTAGACTACTTGACCAAATAAAAATCTAGCCTTTTCACAATTTTAATTCTTGGCATATTTTAGCAACTTAGCACAAGTCAAGCAAACAACCTACACATGCAATTCTAAGAGTATAGCAGCGGAATGTAAAACAATTGCATATGAAGGTAAAGGGAGGAGTTTGGAGGGAGCAAACGTAATGTAGACATGGGGATTTTTGGGGTGGTTCCGATAGGTGGTGCTATCGTACATCCATGTTGTTGGAGACTTCAACCCACGGAGGGTAATGGTTGCGCGAGTCCACGGAGGGCTCCACCCACGATGGGTCCACGAAGAAGCAACCTTGTCTATCCCACCATGGCCATCGCCCACGAAGGACTTGCCTCACTAGGGTAGTTCTTCACGAAGTAGGCGATCTCCTTGCTCGTACAAACTCCTTAGTTCAACTCCACAATCTTGACGGAGGCTCCCAAGTGACACCTAACCAATCTAGGAGACACCATTCTCCAAGAGGTAACAAAGGGTGTGGAGATGATGAACTCCTTGCTCTTGTGCTTCAAATGATAGTCTCCCCAACACTCAACTCTCTCTCATGGGATAGGATTTGGTGGAAAGATGATTTGAGTGGAAAGCAACTTGGGCAAGGCTAGGGATCAAGATTTATGTGGTTGGAATGAAGTATCTTGACCTCAACACAAGTGTAGGTGGTTCTCTCTCAGAAAATGTATGTTGGAAGTGTAGGCATGTTCTGATGGCTCTCTCCAGAAATGAAGACTGGGTGGAGGGGTATATATAGCCTCCACACAAAATCTAACCGTTACACACAAATCACCAAACTTGGTGGGACCAAATCATACAACTCGGTGAGACCGATTTAGTTCATAATGTGGTCGTTAGGGTTTTCGGTGGTACCAACATGTCAACTCAGTGGGACCGATATCATTAGGGTTAGGGCATAACATAATCTCGGTGAGACTGATTACACAAACTCGGTGAGACCGATTTTGGTAATAGACTAACCAGAGAGTTGGTCAGGCAATCTCGGTGGGACCGATTCACTCTCTCGGTAGGACCAAAACATTACGAAAGGGAAACAGAGAGTTTGCATTGCAATCTCGGTGGGACCGATCGCTCATCTCGGTTGGATCGAAACATTATGAAGGGAAATGGAGAGATTACAATCCCATCTCGGTGAGACCGAGATCCCTATCGGTGGGACTGAAAAGACTAGGGTTTGTGGCAGTGGCTATGTCAAGTGAACTCGGTGGCGCCGGATAGATCAAATCGGTGGGGCCGAGTTTGACTTTTGGTTTGGGATATATTTGTATATGAGAAAGTGGTTGAGGTTTGTGGAGCATATCACTAAGCACTTTGAGCAAGAACCTCATTAAGCAACACCTCATGCCCTCTTAATAGTATTGGCTTTTCCTATGGACTCAATGTGATCTTGGATCACTAAAAATGAAATGTAGAGTCTTGTGCTTTGAGCTTTAGCCAATCCTTTTGTCCTTAGCATTTTGAGGGGTACACTTTCTAATCCATGCCATGCCAATCATTGAGATTTTCCTGAAATATTTGTCTTCAAGTAGCATTAGCACAATGAGCTATATGTTGTTAAGATTACCAAAACCACCCAGGGATAGTTGCACTTTCAAACTTGGCATGGCAGAATTGACCAAGAGGCCTCTTTTGGATGGCTGCAACATAAGTGAGTTGGAGTTTTGTAAGCTCTAAATTTTTGGTAAGCACAAGAGGGTAAAGTTCAATGCTAATGCTCATATCATAGAAGGTATATTAGAATTATGTACGTGCTGATTTATGGGGACCTTCTTGTAAACCCTCTCTTGCTAGTGCTCATTATATGCTTACAATTATTGATGACTACTCTACAAAAGTGTGGCCTTATTTCTCAAAAATAAGTTTGATTTTTTAATGTTATGGTAGAAAGGCAAACTGAGAGGAAAGTAAAAATACTCTGTACTGACAATGGTATGAAATTCCGTTCAAAATATTTTAACAAATATTGCAGAGATTTGGGCATAATCGGGCACCACACCATCCCGCACACTCAACATAATGGTTTGTCTCAACGCATAAATAAACCCGTCATCTCGAGGGCTTGCTACACATTGTCCAATGCTCGCATGGGCAAACATTTTTGGGATGAAGTAGCCTCCACCGCCTGCTACCTGATCAACATGTTACCATCCATTCCACTTAATAAGAACACTTCCATTGAGGTATGGTCTGGTACACCAGCTGATTATTCATAGTTGAGAGTTTTCGGTTGCATTTCATATGCACACGTTGATAATGGAAAGCCAGAGCCTAGAACTATGGAGTGTGGTTGTTGGTTATGGTTCGGGAGTAAAGGGACACATGTTATGGAATCTTGAAACTAATAAGGTTTTCATGAGCAGGAGTATTGTTTTCAATGAATGTGTTATGTACCATGATAATTTGTCAACAAATGTAGAGCCACAACGAGTTACTGTGGAGGTTGTGCACCTTAATGAGGAGTTAATTGTTGATGATGATGATGTTGCTCCAGATGCACATGTTAATGATAGTGTGGATGGTGCTCCAAATACATAGGTTCATGATGATGATGATGATGATGATGTGCAACACTCACCCTGGAACACCCCGGATGTAACTTACCATATTTGTACTCCAACTCTTGCCATTTTCGGCTCTAAGTTATGAGATTCGTGGTTGGGTTTTTGTCTTTGTTTTTCTTTTTGTCCATGTCATGCATTTCATATCATGTCATCATGTGCATTGCATTTGCATACATGTCCGTCTCATGCATCCGAGCATTTTCCCCGTTGTCCGTTTTGCGATCCGATGCTCCTACGTCCTCCGGTGCCCCCTTTTGCCTCTTTTCGTGAGCGGGTGTTAAACCTTCTCGGAATGGACCAAGATTTGCCAAGCGGCCTTGGTACACCACCGGTAGACCGCCTGTCAAGTTTCGTGCCATTTGGAGTCCGTTTGATACTCCAACGGTTAACCGAGGAACCGTAAAGGCCTCGTGTGTGTTGCAACCCAACACCCCTCCAAAGTGGCCCAATAACCCATCCAAACCCCCTCCATCCTCTCGGCCGTTCGATCACGATCGCGTGGCCGAAAACCGCACTCCATTTGGACACTCCTAGCTCCCTCTACCTATTTAAACACCTCCTCCTCTGAATTTTCAGGTCCAAACCCTAGACCTAGTCCCTCTCTGCCGCCGGACACGTCCGGGCGCAGCCGGACCCGTCCACCACCGCCGCCCGTCCAATCCGCTGCTGTCACGTGTTCCACACCGCCGCCTCCGCCGTCGGCCCGCCGCGGCCCATAGCGGGCCCCCGAGGCCTGGTCGCCTCCACCGCCGCCCGCTCGGCACCCGCGCGCCCGCGCCCACGACGGCCGCCCAGCAGCCTCCGTCGCCAAGCTCGCCCGCACGCTGTCCCCGCCACGAACTCCGGTCGCCGCTCCGCATGCCGCCTCCGCCGTCCAGATCCGCCACGAGAGCCACGCCTGCCCCGGATCCGGCCAGATCCGGCAGCCCCGACCCCAGCTCCACCCTCTCTGGCCATCTCCTCCTCGCTCTGGCCGCCGCACGGTCCAACTCCGGCGAGCCCGGATCTGCCTGGATCCACATGCTATAGTAAACCCTAGGTTGACCTCTCTTTTTCCTCCAAGTCTCTTTTCGGCTATATTTTCTAGCCCTATTCTACATGCCATATCTCCTCATCTGTAGTTCCATTTTGTGCGTGCCATACATCAAAATGTTCATCATGATGTGCTCTTCATTTTATTCCATTGCACCATGCTTGTTTGAGTCCATATTGATGCCCTAATGACTGTTGCAAGAGTGCTATAAAATGTTAGTTCATGTTTCTTAACAGATCTTGAGCATTTGTCATTTTTTGCCATGATTATTGTGTGCTACATATGGCTATGAGCTCTACATCTGTTTTGGGCTATGCCATGCCATCTTTATAGGGGTGTATGCCATGTATTTTTGTGATCATTGTGGTGACTAGCACATGCATGCAAAGTAGCTCTCGTGATATTGCTGATTTCAGAGACTTAGAATTTCACTAAGTCATTGCTCTGCTGTTATTTTTATGCCATGTATTCATGTTGCTACAGAGAGATCCATGCTTCTTTTGAGTATGTTCAGTAAGGATGAATTGGACATATGGTGGTGCTCTATCCATCCATGCCCCTGTTTGCATTTATGGAGTACCCTAGCATGACCCCATCTTGCTCTACCTTTGCTATAAAATGTTCCTGGCAGATTGTTTACGTGTTAATCAATTTTGCCAAGATTGTTGTAGTTGGTCCATGCATGCTATGAGATTGTTCTTGCCATGTTTAGCTTCTTGATCATGCCTTCTTGCGGGTAGTATGCTTAGTTTGTCATGCCATGCCTTGTTTTGAGTGAATCGAGCTCAGGAACATGCCTTCATAATTCTGTTTTTGCCATATCCAGTTTTCTGCTAAGTCTGAATCTGTTAATGAAACTTGCTATGTTTACATGGGTGCCATCATATCTTATGATCCTTTTTGGTTTATGGTCAGTAAGGGACTTTTGTTATATGCTTTCAGTAGATTCATGCCATGTCTTGTATTGCTATGATCCGATCCTGTAGCATGTTCTTAACTTGCTCTAAACATTGCTTCCTGATGTTAATTCCTAGCATGTTAGTATTTTCACTAAGTCTGTGATGCTGATATCTTTTCCACTTTTGCCATGCTTGTTTGAACTTGCTCTTGTGTGATTTAGCCATAGCTCAGTGTTCATCTTTTGTCAAGCATCTTGAGTAGATCACTGCCATGTGCTTTGTTGTTATGCTGGAGTGCAGTAGCTTAATGTCTTGTTGCATTCTAGATGACATCGTGTTGTTAATCGTAGAATTGTGCCATTCTTGTTTTGCTTGCCATTTGCAAACCGTGCTTCCGATTCCGGCGATCTTTATATTGATTTCGACCGAAATAAACTCATCTTTCCAGCGGCGCACTTGGTTTGCTAAGTTGAGGCCTGGTTCAATCTTTTCCTTCCAGAGCATGCATATGCATTGCATATCACATCCCGCATATCATGCCATGTTTTGCATCATGTTGCTTGCGCATTGCACCGTGGTTGATTGTGGTTTCCTTTGCTTGTGTTCTTGCCTTGGGTAGAGCCGGGAGACGAGTTCGTGATCGAGGAACCCGTTGAGTATGCTTACAAGGATCAAGCTTACGTCAACTCGGAGAACTTTGTAGGAAAGATGACCATACCCTTGAAATTACTTCTATATTTGCTTGCTAGTTGCTCGCTCTATTGCTATGCTGCGATACCTACCACTTGCTATATCATGCCTCCCATATTGCCATAACCCACCTTGCCCTAGCAAACCGTTGTTTGGCTATGTTACCGCTTTGCTCATCCCCTCTTATAGCGTTGCTAGTTGCAGGTGAAGATGGAGATTGTTCCTTGTTGGAACATGTTTATTGTTGGGATATCATTATTATATCTTGTTTACTTTAATGCACCTATATACTTGGTAAAGGGTGGAAGGCTCAGCCTCATGCCTGGTGTTTTGTTCCACTCTTGCCGCCCTAGTTTCCGTCATACCAGTGTTCTGTTCCTTGATTTTGTGTTCCTTACGCGGTTGGGTTATAATGGGAACCCCTTGACAGTTCGCCTTCAATAAAACTCCTCCAGCAAGGTCCAACCTTGGTTTTACCATTTTCCACCTAAGCCTTTTTCCCTTGGGTTTCGCGGACTCAAGGATCATCTTTATTTTAAACCCCCGGGCCAGTGCTCCTCTAGTGTTGGTCCAAACTAGAGCACCGTGCAGGGCCGTCCCTTGGCAACTTGGGTTACGTTGGCTCCTGTACGCTTAGCTTATCCGGTGTGCCCTGAGAACGAGATATGTGTAGCTCCTATTAGGATTTGTCGGCACAGCGGGTGGTCTTGCTGGTTTTGTTTTACCATTGTCGAAATGTCTTGTAACCGGGATTCCGAGTCTGATCGGGTCGTCCTGGGAGAAGGAATATCCTTCGTTGATCGTGAGAGCTTGTGATGGGCTAAGTTGGGATACCCCTGCTGGGTTTTGATCTTCCGAAAGCCGTGCCCGCGGTTATGGCAGATGGGAATTTGTTAATATCCGGTTGTAGAAAACTTGTCACTTAACTTAATTAAAATGAATCAACCGCGTGTGTAGCCGTGATGGTCTCTTTTCGGTGGAGTCCGGGAAGAGAACACGGTTTCGTGTTATGCTTGAATGTAAGTAGTTTCAGGATCACTTCTTGATCATGATATCCTATCGACCGTGCTTTGCTTCTCTTCTCGCTCTCATTTGCGTAAGTTAGCCACCATATATGCTAGTGCTTGCTGCAGCTCCACCTCACTACCTTTTCCTACCCCCTTTAAGCTTAAATAGTCTTGATCGCGAGGGTGTGAGATTGCTGAGTCCCCGTGGCTCACAGTTTACTTCCAAAACTAGATGCAGGTGCCGATGATGCCAGTATAGGGGATGCGACCGAACTCAAGTGGGAGTTCAACGAGGATTCAGGATGTTACTATGTTTCCTTTCCAGACGATTAGTAGTGGAGCCCAGTTGGGGCAATCGGGGATCTATCGCATTTGGGGTTGTCTTTATTTGCATTCCGTAGTCGGACCTTGATTGTATTCTGGATGATGTAATGCTATATTTATGTATTGTGTGAAGTGGCGATTGTAAGCCAACTCCGTATCTCTTTCTTATTCAGTACATGGGATGTGTAAAGATTACCCCTCTTGTGACATGCCTACTATGCGTTTATGCCTCTAAGTCGTGCTCTGACACGTGGGAGATATAGCCGCATCGTGGGTGTTACACACCCCCTCTTTTGCAGCGGAAAATCCAGTCTCTTGTAGCTCACAGGAGAAAGAGAGTCATAAAATCTAAATGCCTAATTGAATAGTGTGACATTGTTCATTGTGCTTCTAGTTGTGCATAGCAGATTGATAACATCCATGAGCCATCCACAAACACTAAGTCGTTGTTTCTAGTGACCACGAGAAGTGAATTCTTGGTATGCAGGAAGACATGCAGTCAGTTGAGAAAAATGGCACATGGGATGTTGTGTGCTTTCATAAGAAAAAGAAGACCGTTCACTGCAAATGGATCTTCAAAACAAAGGAACGTTTGACTCCTAGTGAGCCCGCGAGGTTTAAGGCAAGGTTTGTGGCTAAGGACTTTAGTCACATACCAGGTATTTGATTTTAATGATGTGTTCTCTCCGGTTGTGAAGCATAGTTCCATTTGTGCATTTTTCAGTATGTTGCTATGCATGATATTGAGCTTGAGTGGGTAGATGTCAAGACTGCTTTTCTGCATGGAGAACTAGAGGAGGAGATTTACATGGACCAACTAGAAGGTTTCGTCATGCCTGATAAGGAGAAATTTGTTTGCAAGTTAAAGAGGTGCTTATATGGTTTAAAACAGTCTCCAAAACAATGGTATAAAATGTCCAATTCATTTATGATAGCACATGGATTTAAGAGGTCTAAATATGATAGTTGGGTTTACATTAAACTTGTTGATGGATCACCTATGTACTTGTTGTTATATGTTGATGCCATGTTGATTGCTGCCAAGGGCAAGAAAGAGATCACTACTTTAAAGGCACAGTTAAGTAGTGACTTTGAGATGAATGATCTTGGTACTGCTAAGAAAATTCTAGGTATGGAGATTACCAGGGACAGAAATTCTGGTTTGTTATTTCTTAGTCAACAAAGTTACATTTGGAAAGTTCTTCACCATTTTAACATGCATGATTCTAAGTCATTTGGCACTCCTGTTGCTCCTCATTTCAAATTATTATCTTCTCAATGTCCTAGTACGGATGGAGATTTTGAGTATATGTCAAGAGTTCCATATTCTAGTGATGTCAGTTCTTTAATGTATGCAATTGTGTGGTTTAGGCCTAATTTGTCATTTGCAATGAGTTTGGTCAGGAGACACATGTCTAACCCTGATAAAGAACACTGGAAGGTTGTTCAGTAGATTTTCAGGTACCTTCTTGGCACTTCCAATTCTTGTTGAAAATTTGGCAGGACTGGGTGAGGGACTAGCTGGTTATGTGGATTCAGATTTTTCTTCCAGCGATTTGGACAAGAGGAGGTCCCTTACAGGTTATGTGTTCACTGTTGGTGGTTGTGCCATGAGTTGGAGGGCAACACTACTGCTAGTAGTTGATGAATCTACCACTAAAGTAGAATACATGGCTATTGCAGAAGCATGTAAAGAATCAGTGTGGCTGAAAAGTTTGTATGCTGATCTTGTGGAGATAATTCTTGCATTAACCTATTTTGTGGCAATTAGAGTGCAATATACCTCACTAAGGATCAGAAGTTCCATGATTAAACAAAGCACATTGATGTCAAATACCATTATGTTAGAGACATTGTTGAGCAAGGTATACTGATGGTATGCAAGATTTGTACTCATGATAATCCCGCCGATATGTTGACATCGCCAGATCATGTTGCTAAGTTTGAGCTCTACTCAGACTTAGTTGGTATAACTCATTAGCCCGAGTGGATGTTTGGCGCTGAAAGTGTTCACTTTGTTGTTTAGCGAGAAGGTCCTCGTTCATGCTACAAGATGGAAAATTTGTCTCAAGGTGGAGCTTGTTAGGCTTTGATCCAAATTCATGTATAAAGATATGGGCTAACTTCTGATGATGTAGCGAAGTCTAAAGTTAGCCCATGTGGGCCGCACCTTTCAGGGATGCTCGGGGTTACGGGGTGGAGAGCCCCCACGCAGTACGAATCAATATAGACCTAGGTCACAACCATTATATATACCTCTATTAAGCCGCCGCACGGGATAAGTTGATCAGTTGTAAATCCCTGCCATTTGTAACCTCTCCCAATATAGTGAAGTTCGCTGGATGGATCTCGCGGTTGTTTCCCCTTCGTGTTGGAGGGGTTTTCCACGTTAAAATCTCATGTCTCCTGTGTCAATTTTGTTCTTCGGCATTTGATTTTCCTGACGTATCTCTAACACCATCGATGGCCATAATTGGCTTTACTCAGTTTCCCATGGGGTGATAGAGACTGAATCATCATATAATTGGGCTTCATGATGCAACCAATCCAAGTACCGAACGTACGGCACCTCCGTGTTCAGCACACGTTCAGCATGATGACGTCCCTCGAGCTCTTGATCTAGTTGAGGATGAGGGAGAGTTCTGTCAGCACGACAGAGTGGTGACGGTGATGATGAAGTTACGGACGCAGGGCTTCACCTAAGCATTACAACAATATGACCGAGGTGTTAAACTATGGAGGGGGAACCGCACACGGCTAAGAGATTGTCTGATGTGCTTTGGGTGCCCCCCTACCGACGTATATAAAGGAGGGGGAGGAGGAGGCCGGCCAAGGGGGGCGCACGCCATAGGGGTGTCCAACTAGGATTCCTAATCCTAGTTGGAGTCCCCTTCCTTTTCCAAGAGGGAAGAGAGGGAAGGAGGAGGAGAGGGAGAAGGAAAGAGGGGGGCGCCGCCCCCTACCTAGTCCAATTCGGACTTGCCATGGGTTGCGGCACGACCACCCCTTGTGGCCCTTCTCTCCTTTCCACTAAAGCCCATTAAGGCCCAATACTTCCCCGGGGGGTTCTGGTAACCTCCCGGTACTCTGAAAAATAACTGAATCACTTCGGAACCATTCCGGTGTCCGAATATAACCTTCCGATATATTGATCTTTACCTCTTGACCATTTTGAGACTCCTCGTCATGTCCATGATCTCATCCGGGACTCCGAACAAACTTCGGTCATCAAATCACATAACTCATAATACAAATCATCATTGAACGTTAAGCGTGCGGACCCTACGGGTTCGAGAACTATGTAGACATGACCGAGACACATCTCCGATCAATAACCAATAGCGGAAATTGGATGCTCATATTGGCTCCTACATATTCTACGAAAATATTTATCGGTGAAACCGCATAACAACATACGTTATTCCCTTTGTCATCGGTATGTTACTTGCCTGAGATTTGATCGTCGGTATCCTCATACCTAGTTCAATCTCGTTACTGGCAAGTCTCTTTACTCGTTCTGTAATGCATCATCCCGTAACTAACTCATTAGTCACATTGCTTGCAAGGCTTATAGTGATGTGCATTACCGAGAGGGCCCAGGGATACCTGTCCGATACACGGAGTGAGAAATCCTAATCTCGATCTATGCCAACTCAACAAACACCATCAGAGACACATGTAGAGCATCTTTATAATCACCCAATTACATTGTGACGTTTGATAGCACAGAAGGTGTTCCTCCGGTATTCGGGAGTTGCATAATCTCATAGTCAGAGGAACATGTATAAGTCATGAAGAAAGCAATAGCAATAAAACTAAACGATCATTATGCTAAGCTAACGGATGGATCTTTTCCATCACATCATTCTCTAATGATGTGATTCCGTTCATCAAATGACAACACATGTCTATGGCCAGGAAACTTAACCATCTTTGATTAACAAGCTAGCCAAGTAGCGGCATACTAGGGACACTCTGTTTGTCTATGTATTCACACATGCACTAAGTTTCCCTTTAATACAATTCTAGCATGAATAATAAGCATTTATCATGATATAAGGAAATATAAATAATAACTTTATTATTGCCTCAAGGGCATATTTCCTTCAGTCTCCCACTTGCACTAGAGTCAATAATCTAGATTACATAGTAATGATTCTAACACCCATGGAGTCTTGGGGTTGATCATGTTTTTCTCATGAGAGAGGCTTAGTCAATGGGTCTGCAACATTCAGATATGTATGTATCTTGCAAATCTCTATGTATCCCTCATGTACTTGATCGCGGATGGAATTGAAGCGTCTCTTGATGTGCTTAGTTCTCTTGTGAAATCTGGATTCCTTCGCCAAGGCAATTGCTCCAGTATGTCACAATAGATTTTCATTCGACCCGATGCACTAGGTATTACACCTCGATCGGATATGAACTCCTTCATCTAGACTCCTTTCATTTGCTGCTTCCGAAGTAGCTATGTACTCCGCTTCACACATAGATCCCGCCACGATGCTCTGCTTGGAACTGCACCAACTGACAGATCCACCATTCAATATAATTACATATTTGGTTTGTGACTTAGAGTCATCCGGATCAGTGTCAAAGCTTGCATCGACGTAACCATTTACGATGAGCTCTTTGTCACCTCCATAAACGAGAAACATATCCTTTGTCCTTTTCAGGTATTTCAGGATGTTCTTGACCGTTGTCTAGTGATCCACTCCTGGATTACTTTGGTACCTGCCTGCTAAACTTATAGCAAGGCACACATCAGGTCTGGTACACAGCATTGCATACATGATAGAACCTATGGCTGAGGCATAGGGAATGACTTTCATTTTCTCTCTATCTTCTGCAGTGGTCGGACATTGAGTCTGACTCAACTTCACACCTTGTAACACATGATAGAACCCTTTCTTTGACTAATCCATTTTGAACTTCTTCAAAACTTTATCAAGGTATGTGCTTGGTGAAAGTCCAATTAAGCGTCTTGATCTATCTCTATAGATCTTGATGCCCAATATATAAGCAGCTTCACCGAGGTCTTTCATTGAAAAATTCTTATTCAAGTATCCTTTTATGCTATCCATAAGTTTTGTATTATTTCCAATCAACAATATGTCATCCACATATAATATTAGAAATGCTACAGAGCTCCCACTCACTTTCTTGTAAATACAGGCTTCTCCAAAAGTCTGTGAAAAACCATATGCTTTGATCACACTATCAAAGCGTATATTCCAACTCCGAGAGGCTTGCACCAGTCCATAAATGGATCGCTGGAGCTTGCACACTTTGTTAGCACCTTTTGGATCGACAAAACCTTTTGGTTGCATCATATACAACTCTTCTTTAAGATATCCATTAAGGAATGCAATTTTGACATCCATTTGCCAAATTTCATAATCATAAAATGCGGCAATTGCTAACATGATTCGGACAGACTTAAGCATCGCTACAGTGAGAAGGTCTCATCGTAGTCAACTCCTTGAACTTGTCGAAAACCTTTCGCGGCAAGTCGAGCTTTGTAGACAGTAACATTACCGTTAGCGTCGGTCTTCTTCTTGAAGATCCACTCATTCTCTATTACTTGTTGATCATTGGGAAAGTCAACCAAAGTCCACACTTTATTCTCATACATGGATCCCATCTCAGATTTCATGGCTTGAAGCCATTTCACGGAATCTGGGCTCATCATCGCTTCCTCATAGTTCATAGGTTCGTCATGGTCAAGTAACATGACCTCCAGAACAGGATTACCGTACCACTCTCATGCGGATCATACTCTGGTTGACCTACAAGGTTCGGTAGTAACTTGATCTAAAGTTTCATGATCATCACCGTTAGCTTCCTCATTGATTGGTGTAGGAATCACTGGAATTGATTTCTGTGATGAACTACTTTCCAACTCGGGAGAAGGTACAATTACCTCATCAAGTTCTACTTTCCTCCCACTCACTTCTTTCGAGAGAAACTCCTTCGCTAGAAAGGATCCATTCTTAGCAATGAATATCTTGCTTTCGGATCTGTGATAGAAGGTGTACCCAACAGTCTCCTTTGGGTATCCTATGAGGACACATTTCTCCGATTTGGGTTCGAGCTTATCAAGTTGAAGCTTTTTCACATAAGCATCGCAGCCCCAAACTTTAAGAAATGACAACTTAGGTTTCTTGCCAAACCACAGTTCATACGATGTCGTCTCAACGGATTTAGATGGTGCCCTATTTAACGTGAATGCAGCCGTGACTAAAGCATAACCCCAAAACTATAGCGGTAAATCAATAAGAGACGTCATAGATTGCACCATATCTAATAAAGCATGGTTACAACGTTCGGACACACCATTACGCTGTGGTGTTCCAGGTGGCGTGAGTTGTGAAACTATTCCACATTGTTTCAAATGAAGACCAAACTCATAACTCAAATATTCACCTCCACGATCAGATCATAGAAACTTTATTTTCCTGTTACGATGATTTTCTACTTCACTCTGAAATTCTTTGAACTTTTCAAATGTTTTAGACTTATGTTTCATTAAGTAGATATACACATATCTGCTCAAATCATCTGTGAAGGTCAGAAAATAACGATACCCACCGCGAGCCTCAACACTCATCGGACCGCATACATCAGTATGTATTATTTCCAATAAGTCAGATGCTCGCTCCATTGTTCCGAAGAACGGAGTCTTAGCCATCTTGCCCATGAGGCATGGTTCGCAAGCATCAAGTGATTCCAAAAGCCCATCAGCATGGAGTTTCTTCATGCGCTTTGCACCTATATGACCTAGACGATAGTGCCACAAATAAGTTGCACCATCATTATTAACTTTGCATCTTTTGGCTTCAGTATTATGAATATGCGTATCACTACAATCGAGATTCAACAAAAATAGACCACTCATCAAGGGTGCATGACCATAAATGATATTACCCATATAAATAGAACAACCATTATTCTCTGATTTAAATGAATAACCGTCTCGCATCAAACAAGATCCTCATATAATGTTCATGCTCAATGCTGGCACCAAATAACAATTATTTAGGTCTAAAACTAATCCCGATGGTAGATGTAGAGGTAGCGTGCCGATGGCAATAACATCGACTTTGGAACCATTTCCCACGCGCATCGTCACCTCGTCCTTAGCTAATCTTCGTTCAATCTGTAGCCCCTACTTCGAGTTGCAAATATGAGCAACAGAACCAGTATCAAATACCCAGGCGCTACTACGAGCATTAGTAAGGTACACATCAATAACATGTATATCAAATATACATTTCACTTTGCCATCCTTCTTATCCTCCAAATACTTGGGGCAGTTCCGCTTCCAGTGACCAGTCCCTTTCAATAGAAGCACTCAGTCTCAGGCTTAGGTCCAGACTTGGGCATCTTCCCTTGAGAAGCAACTGGCCTGCTGTTCTTTTTGAAGTTCCCCTTCTTCCCTTTGCCCTTTTTCTTGAAACTAGTGGTCTTGTTAACCATCAACACTTGATGCTCCTTCTTGATTTCTACCTCCACAGCCTTTAGCATCGCAAAGAGCTCGGGAATTGTTTTTTCCATCCCTTGCATATTATAGTTCATCACGAAGCCTTTATAGCTTGGTGGTAGTGATTGAAGAACTTTGTCAATGATACCATCATCAGGAAGATTAAATCCCAGATGAGTCAAGTGGCTGTGGTACCCAGACATTTTGAGTATGTGTTCACTAACAGAACTATTCTCCTCCTTTTTGCAGCTATAGAACTTGTTGGAGACTTCATATCTCTCAACTCGGGCATTTACTTGAAATATTAACTTCAACTCCTGGAACATCTCATATGCTCCATGACGTTCAAAACGTCTTTGAAGTCCCGATTCTAAGCCGTAAAGCATGGCATACTGAACTATCGACTAGTCATTAGCTTTGCTCTGCTAGACGTTCATAACGTCTGAAGTTGCTCCTGCAACGGGTCTTGCACCTAGCGGTGCTTCCAGGATGTAATTCTTATGTGCAGCAATGAAGATAATCCTCAAGTTACGGACCCAGTCTATATAGTTTCTACCATCATCTTTCAACTTAGCTTTCTCTAGGATTGCATTAAAATTCAAGGGAACGGTAGCACGGGCCATTGATCTACAACAACATAGACATGCAAATACTATTAGGTACTAAGTTCATGATAAATTGAAGTTATAATCATATTACTTAAGAACTCCCACTTAGATAGACATCCCTCTAGTCATCTAAATGATCACGTGGTCCATATCAACTAAACCATGTCTGATCATCACGTGAGATGGAGTAGTTTTCAATGGTGAACATCACTATGTTGATCATATCTACTATATGATTCATGTTCAAACTTTCGGTCTTAGTGTTCCGAGGCCATATCTGCATATGCTAGGCTCGTCAAGTTTAACCCGAGTATTCTGCACGTGCAAAACTGGCTTGCACCCGTTGTATGTGAACGTAGAGCTTATCACACCCGATCATGACATGGTGTCTCAGCACGACGAACAGTAGCAACGGTGCATACTTAGGGAGAACACTTGTATCTTGAAATTTAGTGAGGGATCATCTTATAATGCTACCGCCGTACTAACCAAAATAAGATACAAAAGGATAAACATCACATGCGATCAAAATATGTGACATGATATGGCCATCATCATCTTGTGCCTTTGATATCCATCTCCAAAGCACCGTCATGCACTACAAAAAAAGACACATCCGTGACATTTTGGGCCAAACGATTTTTTTTCTGTCATACATATGACACTTCTATGACGATAATTGTGACAAAACCTGGTATCATCATGGATGTGGTGGGCTCCTACTTCTATGACAAAAAAATCATGACAAAAAATGGGATTTTCATCCTGGGCGGGCCGGAGACGCAGCTGCAAGACATTCTTTGGGCCGTCCATGATGGAAAAAACCGTGGTAGAAGCGAGGGCGAGGAAAATTTTGGCGAGTTCCCCGTTACGGTGGGAGATCAGGGGCCGAGCGATCCGCATTTCTCTCGTACACATACGCGCATGTGTGCAAGGCGTTGGCTCTAACTGAACCCGAGCGAGGCGTTGGGCTCTAACTGAACCCGAGCGATTGCACTGCAGGCTACGCGTTACTCAACCCGAGCGATCAATCGATGGCTGTTAA
>NC_041384.1:413253306-413270984 GCF_002162155.2 Triticum dicoccoides
ATAGTGAGGGGTGGCGTTGCCTGTAGATCATCAGGACCCCGTGGTGTGGTGGAGGGCTAGATGAACAGTAGACGGTGGAGGGGTGCCCGTGGAGGGGTGGTTGAATAGTAGCCGCTGGTGTAGCGCGCAGTGGAGGCTGGATGAACAGGAGCCCGTGGAGGCTGGAGGAGGTCAACGGTAGCCCGTGGAGGCTGGAGGAGGTCGACGGTGGAGATGAACAATATCCCGTGGAGTCGCGTTTTGCGGTACGCCACACCCCTCCCGACGAACAGGACCCCTGTTTCGAACGTAGCGCTCTAACACAAGTCCGTTTCGTCCGTTTTGCGGTACGCCACACCCCTCCCGATCAACAGGACCCCCGTTTCGACCGTAGGAGGTCCGTTTCCTCTGTTTTGTGGTACACCAGACCTCTCCCGATCAACAGGACCCTATTACGAACGTAGGAGGTCCGTTTCCTCCGTTGTGCGGTACGTCAGGCCTCGTTTCCATCGCCTATTCCGTCCAAGCCCTCCCGATGAACACGACCATGCATTCCGTTCCGACCCAGCCGGTTGGCTCCCACGCGTTCCGTTGCCTCCCGATGAACACGACGCATTCCGTTGCCTCCCCATGAACACGACGCATTATGTTGCCTCCTCATGAACACGACGATGACGCTGTTTCACCGTTCCGACCCAGCCATGTACACGAGCCCTGGCCGTACATATGCGCGAGTAGGCGTTCGAGACCCCGCCCGTATGTACACATACGTGGCCGTATTTTCTTTCTTGCACCCTGGTCGTTGTACATACGTGTACAAGCTACGTGCGCGCCTCTGCTATGACACGTACGTGCCTCTACTACGACACGTGCGCGCCTCTACATCCACCAATATATATGTACGTACACGTTCGCGACCAGAATGACAATGCTACGTACTCTTCATCCAGGTGGGTCCCGACTGTCAGGCACTTCCTTGCCTGCAAAGATGTAGCTGGTGGGTCCTAGCAGTCAGGGGGGCGAATCGTTTTTTTTGCCCGGACGCACTTCCTTGCATGCGAAGATGTAGCTGGTGGGTCCCAACAGTCAGGGGCAAATGTTTTTTTCACGAAATACGGTGGCCCGTCCGGTGGGTCCCCGCTGTCAGGTGGAGGAATAATTATTTTGCACGTAATAAGGAGGCACTTCCTTGCTGCGGCTGTGGACCTAGCTGTCAGCCTCTCCACGTATAGTCCACGTCCGATGGAAGCCGTTACTTGACCACATTGACCACGCCGCGCCGAGAGCACCAGGGCGGTGGACGATGGCGAGGCCTAGGAAGGGGACGACGCGGAGCCGGGAAAGACGCGGCAGTGGATGCCCACGTGTAGAGGAGTACGAGGCTTCACTGGTTCGCTACGGTGTGAGGCTGCCGTCGCCGAAGAATAACAAGGGGTGTGGGTGAGTAGAGGGATGGTCTGGCCAGTGGTGGGAGTAGTAGGGGCGGTGAGGCCTCCGCCGCATCACACCCGGCCACGGGAGGTGAGGGCACGAGGCACGACCAGCGCTGGTTTGGGCGGCTGGAGCAAGAAGACCAGAGGTTGAAGAAGCACTACGGCCGATGGATGGACATCGTATGGTCACTAGAGCTAGAATCGTGCATATTGACTAAGTTGACAAAGCCCTCCGTCCCCGTCAACTTAGTAGGCCCACAAGTCAGCATGCCACTATACTGGGTCCCAGCTAACAGGGGGAGTATTCATTTTTTTTGTGCGTAATAAGGAGGCACTTCCTTGCGTGCGAAGATATAGCTGGTGAGTTCGAGCTGTCAGCGGCGGTAACATTTTTTTTTGCGAAATACAGAGGCCCTTTCGATGGGTCCCTGATGTCAGGTGGACGAATCATTAGTTTGAGCGTAATAAGGAGGCATTTCCTTGTGTGTGGCCGTGGACCCAGCTGTCGGCCTCTCCACGTACAGTACACTTCAGATGCATGTCAGTCGTTGACCATGTTGACCAGGCCACGCCGAGAGCACCAGGGCGGTGGACGACGGTGAGGCCTAGGAAGGGAACGACACAGAGGCAGGGAAGACTCGGTAGTTGTTCCCCACGCGGAGGGGAGTCCGACTGTACGAGGGTTTACTGGTTCGTCTGCCGTCGCCGGAGAATAACAGCAGGTGTGGGTGAGTAGAGGGATGGCTGGGCCAGCGATGGGAGTACGGTGGGGCGGTGAGGCCTGCGCGGCAGCACAGCCGGCCACCGGGAGGAGGGAGTAGGCAGTCCTGCTGGCGCTTGTTTGAGCGGCTGGAGCAGGAAGAGCAGAGATTGAAGAAGCACGACGGCCGTTGGATGGACATCCAACAGTCAATGCTTGTGCGTCAACCTTTTTTAGGAAAGCCTCAAATCTGTGGAAAACAGCATACATCCATCTGCCCTTATTTCTAATAATTTACAGCCCATTTGCTAATTCTTAAGGTTTTTTTGGAGCCCATATTCTTTTTGTTAGCATTACAGCCCATATTGTGGCCATGGTTATGAAATTTTGCATATTTCGGTGCGGTCCGAACTGTTTTTAATCCCGAAATTTCGACTCACATTCAAACTGATTTTAAAAATAAATGTATATCAATATAAAATCCAACAAATTCTCCAGGCATAAAAATTAATGTAATTTAAAATCTTGAAATAAAAAAAAGATATTTGAAACTAATTGCCGGTTTGATGTGTTTTAAAAATGTACAGCCCATTTCTCATTACTGATGGGCCATTTTCTCGGCCAGCCGAATGAAAGCTCTACTTGTCTTGAAAGATTTGCAGCCCAACAGGCCTGACAAAGCGACTTACTTGGCAAATCACAGAAAAACTGGGTTGTGGCCGTGGACCCAGCTGTCAGCCTCTCCACGTACAGTACTCTTCCTATGGAAGTTATTCCTTGACCACGTTGACCACACCACGCGGAGAGCACCACGGCAGTGGACGACGGCAAGGCCTAGGAAGGGGACGACGCGGAGCCGGGGAAGACGCAGCAGTGGAAGCACGCGCGGAGAGGAGTATGAGGGTTCACTAGTTCGGCTGCGGTGTGAGGCTACCGGCGCCGCAGGGCCTGGCCAGCGGTGGGAATAGTAGGGGCGGTGAGGCCTCTGCGGCTGCACAGCCAGCCACGGGAGGCAGGAGCATGCGGCACGACCGGCGCTGCTTTGTACGGCTGGAGCAAGAAAACCAGAGGTTGAAGAAGCACTACGGCCGTTGGATGGACATCGTACGGCCACCTGAGCTAGAATCGTTCATATTGACTAAGTTGACAAAGCCCTTCGTCCCCATCAACTTAGTAGTCCCACAAGTCAGCCTCCCACCAAGGTGGGTCCCAGCTAGCCAGGGGAGTATTCATTTTTTTTGTGCGTAATAAGGAGGCACTTCCGGTGGGTCCGAGCTGACAGTGAGGGAACGTTTTTTTCACGAAATACGGTGGCCCGTCAGATGGGTCCCAGCAGTCAGGGGGAAACTTTTTTTTTTGCAAAATACTGGTGGCCCATCTGGTGGGTCCCTGCTATCAGGTGGAGGAATAATTATTTTCCGCGTAATAAGGAGGCACTTCCTTGCGGCTGCCGTGGACCCAGCTGTCAGCCTCTCCATGTACAGTACTCTTCCAATGGAAGTTGGTCGTTGACCACATTGACCACGCCGCGCTGAGAGCACCAAGGTGGTGGACGACGGTGAGGCCTAGGAAGGGGACGACGCGAAGCCGGGCAAGACGCGGCAGTGGATGCCCATGTGGAGAGGAGTACGCGCGTTCACTGGTTCGGCTGCGGTGTGAGGCTGCCGTCGCAGTAGAATAACAGCTGGCCACGAGAGGCAGGAGCAAGCGGCACGACCGGCGCTGCTTTGGTCGGCTGGAGCAAGAAGACCAGAGGTTGAAGAAGCACTATGGTCGTTGGATGGACATCATACAGTCACTGGAGTATTGACTAATTGACAAAGCCCTCCGTCCCCATCAACTTAGTAGGCCCACAAGTCAGCCCAACAATATGGTGGGTCCCAGCTAGCAGGGGGTATTCATTTTTTTGGGTGTAATAAGGAGGCACTTCCTTGCATGCGAAGATATAGCTGGTGGGTCCGACTTGTCAATAGGGGGAACATTTTTTTTCATGAAATACAGAGGCCCTTCCTGTGGGTCCTAGCTGTTAGGTGGAGGAATCATTATTTTGCGCGTAATAAGGAGGCATTTCCTTTCGTGTGGCCGTGGACCCAGCTGTCTGCCTCTCCACATACAGTCCACTTCCGATGGATGTCGTTCATTGACCACGTTGACCAGGCCGCGCCGAGAGCACCAGGGTGGTGGGCGACGGCGAGGCCTAGGAAGGGAACGACACGGAACCAGGGAATACTCGGCAGTTGTTTCCCACATGGAGGAGTACGAGGGTTTATTGGTTCGTCTGCCGTCATCGGAGAATAACAACATGTGTGGATGAGTAGAGGGATGGCTAGGCCAGCGATGGGAGTGCGGTGGGGCCGTGAGGCCTGCGCGGCAGCATAGCCGGCCGCGGGAGGAGGGAGCAGGCAGTCCCGCCGGCGCTTGTTTGAGCGACTGGAGCATGAAGAGCAGAGATTGAAGAACCACAACAGCCGTTGAAGAGCAGAGATTGAAGATGCGCCACCCCGTTGACTGGTTTGGGCGCGTGTGCGTTTTGGGGCTGACGTCACCGGAGAATAACAGTACGTGTGGGGGAATAGAGGGAGGGGCTGCCCAACGTTGGAGGGTACGTACGGTAGGGCGGTGGAGGCGCAGCCAGCCATGGGAGGCGGGAGCAGGCGGAGCCGACGGGGTGGTTTGGTTTGGGCGGCTGGAGGAAGAAGAAGACAAGATATAGAAGATACACGACAGATGTTGGATGTCAATCCAACGGCTGGTAGGCAGATTCGTTTGTTGACTGGCTAGTAAGTCGACACCACCTTGGATAGGCTATTTCTCGCGGGTCCCAAATGTCAGAATCCAAATCTGTCACGGTCATGCAGCCTTTCCTATGAAAATTTACAGCCCATTTGATGTGCTAGTTCAAAATAATTTTGTGGGTGTTGGTGGGGGCTAATCACTTGGCTTCTGTAATGCACAGTGAGCTCAAGCAGCCGGCGAGAGTGATGCCATTTGCCTTGTTTCAAAGAAAATATGACAGTCACAACCGAGTTGAAAAGGGCAGGAACATCCGACTCCAGCTTACAAACTGTACGAAAGCACGAGGGTTAATTGTTCATCAAGTTTACAAAAAAAACCAGATTGAAAAGGGCAACAACATCTAACTCCAGCACTGTTTTCGACAGTCACAGTCAAATAGATCGGTCAGGTCCATAGAATGAACATCTTGGGTCATAAAATTTACTGGATTATGACCACAATATGTTGTAAATAGAAGCCCGGCACGTTCAGAAGCTCTTTTGCCCACCTGAAACTCCTTTTTTTTGCTCTTCGACATACCCATCCGTCAATTCAGTAAATATATGGCTTTTGAATTGATTTTACTATTTACTAGTGTGGATGGGTTGCTTTGTCTTGGGCCAAGAGAAACAATTACTACTAGTACAGTGGAGACACTCTACAGCTACCCAAAAAACAATTACTACTAGTATAGTGGAGACACTCTACTGCTTCTGGCTCCTCCTAGGTCATTGAAACGTCTCCCTCAACTGAATGCAGTTATACTTTTGTTCACCGACATGCGGGCCATGCAGCGCGCGGGCCCAAATGCCATCCACCAAATTAGAAGGCAGTATGTAGGTGGAGAGTCACCCCGGTCGTAGTGCGGCAGTAACGAGCCGTCGTATCACAAAACCCCACCTCCCCGCAGTCTAAGTTTGATAGAGAAAGCAACCATCATTTCACTCTTCGCTGAATCCCCTTTTCCCTCACCGTCTTCTAGAAAGGCAACACTCGCATCTGCCACTGTTCTTCTCTCAGAGCGAAGGGAAGGTAAGCGGATCCGTTATGTTGGTATATTTTCGCTCAAAGAAAAAAAGAACTTTTGCAAAGCAGTAACCGATCCTCACTCTCTTTTTTGTTTCATTGTCATTGCGATTGTGTTTTCCTTTCAGTGGTCTCCTAGTATTCATCAGTTTCATGATGGACCAAGGAGAACCAGGCAAAGATCTGCCGATATTGGAGCAGATGCGGGAGGCTGATCCCCACGAGACAGAGAGCTCCAAGAAGATGGAGGCAACCACCGAGCCACCCCAGATACGCTCACAGCCACTACTGAGATGGTCAATGCCCCGTTTGAGGTTACAACCCCCGTGGCACTACAGGAGCAGTTTTCCCCCTTCGAGGATGTGCCCCCTCCACCCCGCCGAGCTACCCAAGGTGATTTCCTTCTTTGCCGATCTCGATTGTGGTTTTTCATCTAAGTATGTGGTGATTTTTTTAGAAAAGGAAGTATGTGGTGATTAATAATGCAAAATTTTATTAGCATCGATGCCATGCTATACATAGTGGTTTAAATAACTTGTGTTTCTTATACTGAAAAGTAATTTAGAATTTGTTTCTGTTTCAATTAGAGCCCTGATGCAGACAAGGATTGTGTGGTTGTACATGTCACTCGCTATGAGGCGGACGACCTGAATATACGCACTGGGAAAACAGAGTTCTTAGGCTATTGGATCCTGGAAGCCATTTGTGGTTATACCAATGAAGAGTTATATTCCAGCCTCACTGTTGTCAGGCGTGTTGTCCATGGTGTACTGAAGCACAAGAAGTTCAAAGCTACTCCTTCGTTTGTGAGGCATACTGTTATTATCAAGCTTATGTAGGAAGATGACGTGGCATGCCTCCACAAACAAGTTTATCAGTGGCAAGGCCACAAGGTTGTCTTCATGAAGATTCACAAGATTGAGCTGTTGCGGGACGTCCTCGATGATGTTCATGGCAAGGTCCGTCTTGTGTCCAGCCCAAATTAGATCGAGGCATGAAGTAGTTGTCCCAGCTAGTGTTTAATAGTAGTTTGGATTGTGTCTAATTATCCGAACCTTGCCTGTTATTGACCCCTATGGGGCTAGTACTCTGTTTGAATCCGTCTATGGGAACTGCTGCTACTTTTGTGTGCCCGTGAATCATGTGAGAACCATCGTAATTGTTGCTGAGACAGATGCGTCCTCACTAGTTTTTTCATGAATATGGCATGGTAAGACATAAGTTGTCACAGTTTATCATACGAGCACTGTGTGTTTTGATGAAATAGAGCACTCGTTCGAGAACTGTGCACCGACGTATACATAAGTACTTGTAAACACTGCTAGTGCTAGCCCACTTGTAAGCAGTTGTGCAAAATACGGCACATTGGCTCAGCTCGCTTCAACACTAGGCTATCGACCAGCTAACATTCAACAATCTGCTGTCTGACATATAAGCAACCATGTATCTTGTTACAGTGGTTCATGCAGTTAATTGAGGCCACAATGTAATAAATTCCAAACGTTCACACGCTAGTCCAGCGCTCATGTGGAACACTCACATTAAACTCGTCTTCATAAAAAACTTGAAAAGCATAAGTTAAGCAATTTTATACATCTCAATGATTCATAGAACATAACAAACATATACTAGTTCACAGCAAAAGACAAAGTTGTGAGAAGGTTTACAAATCAGGAAAAAAACAAGCAAGGCTTCTCTGAGCAAAGGGCCTCCCAACAGGCTTAAATTTCCTGGAGTTCACTCTCGTTTTTTCTTGTAGCCACCATCCAGGGTCAGGTTCTCTCATTCCAGAATAACCAATTATAATTGTGGTCTCAACTGGAATGCTAAACTGAACCATGCAGTGTACTGACCAGCTGAAATGCTTGTGCATTCCACTAAATTTAAGCACTGCTATTTGCAGAAGTAAGCAGACCACAATACCTCTTGTCCGTGCACCTGTCCAAAAAACCGCCATGCAGCCGTGCCAGCTAGTCCTTGGTCCATGGATGAACTGGTAAAAGTGCATTCCGGACTAGGATGCAGTTGTTTTCGCTCGTCCCTGCACTGCAATCAGGAAGTAAAACGTACGAAACAGCTTCTTTTAGATTGCGTTGGTCATTCTACCTTAGTTACTACCAATGTAGGGATACCTTGAAGACGGGAGGTTAGACGACGGCAACGAGGGATAGCCATCTCATTTTGCGCAGTTGTACTAAAACTGAGTTGTGTGCTTTTGATTGCGTGGATACAAGCGATACGGAGACAGACATCCTGAAACGATATGGAGACAGACATCCCTGTTTGCGCAAATACGAAATATGGTTATTTAAACAGTGACAGATATTACTACTTTCCCCCGTTTCCTCTTACAACCAAGTCCTAGATTCATGCTACAGCTTTCCCACTTTCTTCCTTGTTTGAACCAACGCTTTGAGTCGACTGTATGAACTAGCTTTACTTCTAATAATAGTAGAAGTCTAGGTGGCTTTGGAACAACGGGCGGAAGTAGAAAATGATCCACATGAAGGGAGCTGGGGCAATAGAGCAAGGCAGGTTTCGAAGGAATATATACCTGAGGATCGTTGGGATGTGGCAAAGACGGCATCGGGAGGCCGCATCTTGGCCACAATACCGCAGGGAGGAAGAAGGGGTCGGAGGCCCTCCTGAGCCGGCGCTCTCTCGGAGGGAACGACACGGCCGCCGATCGGGACGCGCGGGCAGCCGTTGGTCTCCTCCCTCGCCGCCGACGACAACATGAACGATGCACCTACACCCCTGCCCCGGTCAAGGTTGTCCGGCCGGATTTGTGACCAGCCGTGAGCTGAGAGAGTGTGTGGCCACCTATGTGTTGCTTAGATCTGGAGCATGAGAGAGTGAACGAGAGGAACCCTAGTAAAGCAAGCGCTAAGGCTCCTGCTTTTATATATAGTGGAGTGATTTTGTTGTACCAGCTTCAAAAAAATGCGCTCCTACGTGTACCCGCGAGTGGGTGTGAGAGAACTAGTGTGTGCGTGCACCGCTTCTCTTCGTGAGAGTACAATATACTATGCCCAAAGAACGTTCACCGCAAGAGTAATAGTATAAGTGTGTGACGTGTCAGCTAAAATAAAATGTGCATGTTGTCTTTTGTTTTTTTAGAAGTTCTGAGGGTAGGGTGAGAAGAGCACATATGTGCGTGACGTCTACCTGCAGATAGACAGTGGGTGCAACATGCGAGTCTGCGAGAGGACTCGGGAGAGTCATGACTCGTGAGGGTGCGTGTGCGTGAGAGAGGGGGCACGTATCAATGCAATGCATGTGTCCATAAATCATTATCCGACAAACGTTCGCCACAAGCCTTTTCATGACGAACGCCGTAAGAACCGTTAGATCGGCATCCGACAGTGTCAGTTTTGCCATGTCATTTAACAGAATAGCCACTCCTCCTACACACAAATCTTCCACGTGAGTGTTAGCAACTGCCGTATGCTCGCTCCGTTTCAAAATATAGTGCATATAGCTTTATTGAAAATTCAAACCTCGCAAACTTTTACCGAGTTTTCATGTACCAAATTGCACATGTAGAATACCATGTATCTATCATTCCATTCATCTTCGAGAGGTAACTATAAAGATGGGTGAGGAGTCTACAAAGAAAGACCATCCTATCACCTGCAGCAATTTCAAGCATCCTTTAGTGTCGAGGAATATCATAGGAACTCTATATGATATGATTTTTATAGGATTTTTTCCTTTAGAGCCAACTAGTTCATAGCAATAGATTCATATACTCCACATTTCAAAGGAAATAAACATGATATCATTTATATAGCTTTAGAGCCACTTGGTTCATATGAATGGATTCCTATACTCCCTTAATTTCAAAGGAAAATAAACATTAGTGTATATTCAATAGAAAAGTTCCTATGATATGAACCAAATTACATCTCTTTTCTAATCCCTCCTCATAGGAACTGAGATACATTTCATCTCTAGATTCAATAGAAAAGTTCCTATGATGTGAACCAAATGACATCTCTTTTCCAATCCCTACTCATAGGAATTGAGATGCTCCATGTCATCTCTTTCCCTACAACTTCCATGTATACATCTTCTATTCCTAAATAGATAGTACAACCCACTAGTAGCTTTTTTCCAAAACATGCAACTATGGCACAAGAACTATATAGTGTGCCAATAACTTTGAAAGATGGTCGCTGGATGAAGCTAATCCGACAGTGCAGAGATAGGCAAATCCGAGCACTACTGGCCGTTGGATATCATCAACATTCCACCAGATCTGCCACATGTACAATTTAGAAGACTCCATGGTTGAACTAAAGCATAATGCACAAACCTCAAAACACAAGCACTTCTCCTTTGTTCTAGAATCTTCTGTATCATAATTGATCATTTTTTCTAAATGAATTGCCATTATTTGTTTTTACTTTATGATTTACAATGCACAACCCCATGAATCTTAACATTTTTATAAAACTCATTGATTTTGAATGAGATGAACTATAAGAACAAAACGAACATCTACATCATGCATATATGACTCAAAGCTTTACATGCTATAGTGTGTATTTATTCATAATTTGGTTTCGAAATCTCATGTGTTCAATACATGTGTACCTTACTAGTTTCGAGTAGAGTAGCAAATTTCACGCGGCCTCGGGTATATCAAAATGCAGGGCCCATGCATCATTGCCTTTCGGTCGAACCTACGTCCACAATTTTTTGTACGTACTATATCTCCACTGGTCCCCGAACCCAAAATGCTGCCTCGTTCCCATAAAACCAAGCGGCCCACACATATTTTAGGTGTCGACTCAAACCCGTTTACTACGACGTGGCCCTGCACGCCGTTGTACTCCTACAAACCCTACCGTCGCACTCATCATCGGTTTTCTTCAAGAGGACGAGGGAGAAGCCGATTTGTAGTGGAGGCGCTTTCAAAAAAATGATCTGTAGTGGAGACCCCTACCCTAGGGTGCCCTAGGTAGCTGCCGCACGAATCATTGTTTTCTCTTTTCTTTATGCTCTTGCGCCCTAGAGTGAAATGATGATTGCTTCGTCCGTCCAGCTTAATGTGGGAAAGGTGGGGCTTTGTGATTTGACCCCTCATCGCTCATTTTCTACTACTGCGGTGCTACGACCGGGGTGCCTCCAATTCCAACCACTGCTCTGAACTGTAATTTGGTGCAACGCACGTGGAACAAGACAGTGCATGAGCCACATGTCGGCCAAAGGGGTCCTGTTAAGTGTGTCGCCATTTCGTGTGCGGACTGACCCTGCTTGAGTTGCTACGCCAACACGACAGGAGCAGCCTACCACTTGGTTTTGCTCCTTGGTGAATCCCGACTATATTGATCTAAAAAGATACATGCTGAACTACCCTCTCCGTCTTGATTTTTTTATTTTTAGGCGTCTCGGTTTATAGGGCCTGCACGTAGTTCTAGGTCATCCATTTGACTAACTAAATATGAGTTACTATGTCACAAAAATTATATCATTGGATTCTTAACCGGATGTAGTTGTATTTAAAAGTCGAGGGTGGGGCTTTTCCTGCGCGGTAGGCGGGGCAGTTCCGCATAGTCGGTTCGACAGAGACGCGAGAAGACGAGGGAGTAGGCTGCTGCAAACCTAGGCCTATGTGATTTGACAGCGAGTTACTGCTGGACAGGTGGGGCCCCGTGATTTGACATGCCATTATCATTTTAACCGCGGCGCTACGACTGGCGTGAGTCTCCCGATTCCTGACCACCTCCATACAGGTGCCTCTCCGAATGCTCCACCATGTAGTAGAGGCTGGCTCTTGCATGAGAGCCCACTTCTCCACTTTTTCCTTGCCTCTCTTTCCTCCACATATGCAAAAATGTCATGTAAAGAGCACTATTGTACTTACTTTTACTTGCTCCTACAGGTGCTTAAGCTTGCCATATAGGCATAAAGTGTGATATGGCAATTTAATCAAGAAGAGAGAGACTAGTTTGGTGACCCACGGAAGAAACGGTGTGAAGCGCATGTACCTAGGTGAAAAGACAATTTTGAGTCTATAGCTAATTAAATGAAGCAAACTTAGCAACACCATTTCATTGGAAGAGGTCATTCCTTGGCAAATGCAATAAATACTAGTACTCCCTGTGTCCCATAATATAAGAACATTTTTGGCACTACATTAGTGTCAAAAACATTCTTATATTATGGGACAGAGGGAGTACGAAGAAAGAGATAGAGAGGAGTAAAAAATACACTTATAGCCAACCTTATAGCCAACCTTGTTGTAGTATGAGTGACTAAGTGATGACTATGTATGACATGCCAACATCAGATAGCCTAACACACTGTGTTAAATCTCCAAGTGCGCGACCGTGTGAGCGACGCGACGGTCGTGGTAGGCGCGACCATGATACGGGCTACTGGCAGCCTTTGGATCTGATATCAGATGGTCGCATGCTAAGTTGCTGAAAATTTGCAGAATAACCCTCCAGGATAGGATATTCACCCATAGGTCTAGAATCACGCCATGCAACCGCTTGATCTCATATCCAAGGGCTCTCCGAAGCCGGTGTCATTAGAGAATGGAAAGCCACTACCCTGCCGTTCGCACGCTGGCAGTTCGATCCTACTCGTCCCCGCACGTCCTTCAATACTACGGCAGTTCGCTCCTGTTGTCCCGTCCATTCACATTACGGCAGTTCCACTAATCCTAACCCTCCTCCCAAATCCATGGCATCCCAAATCTCCACGATCGATGGTGAGTACAAGGTTAGAACCATCACCGGCGATGAGTTCGATGTCATCTACACCCGTTCTTCCGCAACGGTGAAAGGATGCCTTTCTCGCTTCAGACGCATGTTTGAAAACTCAGATGATGAGTGGGTCGCTGGGCTAGATGTTGAGTACACCACAGTCCTGGGATGAGAGAAGGATCTAAAGGACGAAGAGAGGAAGAAGCCCGCCATGATCCAGGTTTGCATACGTAACATTTGCTTGGTCTACCACATATGCCATGCCGACGTTCAGTGCCAGGATTTTAAGAACTTCCTCAAGGACAAAACCGTGAAATTCGTTACTGTAGACTTTAAGAACGACAAAGAAGTCCTGGGTCGGATAGGCCTTGTTGTAGGCAACCCCTTCGACCTCCAGAAGAATCGGCTGGTGCCCTCTCGCCAGCCTTCAATGCTGACCCTGGCAGGAGCCATGGTTCATCCTTCGTACCGCAAACTGGAGAAACCTCATTACACGTTTCATCGTCATGCATGGCAGCGGAATGTACTAGATATAGACCACATCAACTATGCTGCAATGGATGGCTACCTTTGTTTCAATATATACAAGGGTTGGATGAAGAGCAACAGCCAAGTGTGCGGTTGAAGCAAAGAAGTATCGGCCAAGAGGAAGAGGGACAAGGACGAAGTCGAGGACGTGGACAAGGACTCCGAGTAAGGTGGCAGTGTCGTTGCTCATGGTGGTTCTAAACTTCTAATGCAGTGTCTACCAGATTAGTTGCATAGTTTAATTTCAGGTGTGCTTAGTATAATTTGAGGGGTGTGTTGTGCTGAGCCCCCAGCAGAACTATGTAATGTTTCTTCTTGTTACTTTAACTCTTCAGTATGTACATACTACTAGTATTTCTTTAATAGAATTTAGCACCCCAATAAAGCATGTACTAGCTTTTTTAATAGTACTGTATGCATAATTTGGCGACGAGCGCTCTCTATATGTACCACCTTTTTTTAATTTCAATTTTTGCTCCATGGCGCAATCCATCGATAGTACTACTGTACAAAAGTATACATTTTTAAAAGGCTAGAGTACTGTTCATCACATTTATAGCCAGTTAAATTCTCAACCTAGAACAACGTGCATGCCATGTAGTAAACCGATACGGAGGAAGTATAGTAAAAATGAGGTGATTTTACCAAGCGATCGGCGGGGGAGCATGGCCTGTCATGCGGTCCCACGTGTCATGATGTACCAAGGCGATGCGGGTGCCCTCTTGAGGCAGAAGCAATACTGCGTGGTTTGAGATGATGGCGAACCGAAGTTTGAAATAATGGTTGCTTCGTCCGTCTAGGAAGGTGCGGCATTGTGATTTGACGTCTCATTGCTCATTACTACTACTAGGCCGGTACGAGTGGGGTGCGTCCCCCCTGCTGTTCTGCACTGTTATTTGGTGCTTGACACATCGACCCAGTTGCTATATGTTCCACATGTCGGCGACAGGAAGTACAGAATTCATGAAAGGGAGCATCGACGGAGGAGTATACTACAGAATTCATGAAAGGGACTGACTTAGTTTTGGAAAAATCTGTTTTTACGGAGTACGTACCCACTAGGGTTTATAGGGCTCATCTAAAAACATTCGTTTTTTTGTTTGATAAGTCTCAATTCTACTATACTAGTAGTAGTACCATTACACGTTGGATTTCGAGGTGCGTTAGATCACCCGACGCAAGCAGTGTCAAGAGGAAACTAACCAATGCATGTACAAGTTCATGGAAATTTAGTGGTCATTCATGCATTCATTCTAATTAATGCCTCGGTAAACATAACTTCTTGAGAAAAACAAGCGTACTAATTACTTGTGCAAACTACGAAATTAATTCGACCACTCACTGTCTACCTTGGTTGGAGACATTTTGAAATTGAGCCATAAACTGGAAAGGAGGGAGTAGTAACTTTTGTCTCGATTACTATTTGTTGCCTTGTATAGATGCAAAATGTATTTTTTTATAGTGGCCTTGTATAAGTAAATGGAGGGAGTACTAACCAAAGTACGTAGTAGGGACGAGGAGTAAACGGAGGCAGTACTAAAATTTTCTCCTCGTGCTGCGAGCCACCGCGTGCGTGGGCGAGGGAGCGGGCGTAAAGGCGTACAGTAGCAGTAGTACTCGTAAGCAGGCTTCACCTCATCCTGCGAACCACCGCGCCCGTGGGCGGGGGAGACGGCGTACTAAGCAACCTTCTCCTCGTTCTGCGAGTTGACGGGACACATCAAAAGTACTCCAGTGTATAGAGCCTTGCCTCTAAGGTAGGCCCCACATGGTTTGCCTCTTTTTTTAATTTAACGTAACGCGTCAAGTTGCAATTTGTTTGTTCACCCATGGTAGACGATCCTCCCTCCACCAAGTGGACAACCAGTACACGTGTCAAATTACCACGTGGGCTGCCTTTTTCGTACAGAAATGAGCTCCACCGTGTACCCGCGCGGGTGTGGTTGGGAAAGAGACGGGAGTACATGCGTCGTGCGTGCACCTCTTCTCTTCGTGCACGTCCCCCACCTACGTGGGTGTGTGTGAGAGAGATACAAACCTAGACATAATGCGCCGTCCATCCCCATGCCTCCGCCCAGTCCGACCACCAGTCACCACTACGCCCCACTCCTCCTCACCTTATCTCTCATCTTTCTCCCTCCATTTTTATATACAAGGGCCACTATCGAAATTACAATTTGCAGATATACAAGGCCACTAACACTAATTGATGAAATATTAATGGTGTTTGCCTCATGGTACTAGCAAAGGAGGACATTAATTATCCCTTGCATGCATGCGGGAGTTTGTAACAAAATGTATCTTGATGTTCCGTGCAATTCACGGGCATCTTGCTAGTCCATGAAAACAACACATGGCAAAATTCCATGGCGAACGAGGGATTTTAATCTGTTGGGAGGGGCTGTTTGGATCTTGCCCAGGGTAGCCAAAGTATTGGCGACCCTTTTGTCCACCGGTGCCTTTGCCACCGATGAACGAGGAATGGCTCGGGTGCTCATGCTGTCATGCATCCTCCAGCGCGCACGTTGGAGACGAGCTCGCATGAGCTGTGTTTTTTGTCCCACAACGCCGCCCGAGCCGCCCGCAGACCGACCGGCGACCCGCAAATTACGCCATCCAACCGTAGTCGCACACATTATGATAGCAACTCAACCAACCGGACGAAATTCATGCAAACACGTAGACAAACTGATATTTCATACAAACAACGACGGAAATCATATAAAATACCGATTTTCATACAAACATGACGGATTTCATTACATTAAAATGAACTACGCGGTGCTAGTTCTGGATAGCACAGGTATATAATACCTGGCCTAAATGGTCGCATGCCAATCGATTTGTGTTCCTCATGTCTGGTAGCACGATCACTGGACTGTCGGGAGCCCCGTAGGTATATGCTTCAGCACAAAGGACGGCTCGCTTCCCCACTGCCCAACTGATATCATTGGCTGGTGCCGAAGATGATGGTGGCCGGCACCGGTTCGAGTTCATCACCGGCCACTACTTCACCATGGCCGGCACTGGCTCGAGTTCATCCTAACATTCCCCTCTTCCGTGGAACCCATGCGGGGTCTACGAAGGTCCTCGCAACAAAAGGATCCGGCAAGACACCTGCTGTGTACACCGGCGTCGCCTCCGCGGTGGCCTTCATGGGACCCAAGCGGCGGCGGCCTCCTGTGTTCTACTTCTCCTTGATGATGGCGGCGGACGCGGATGCGCTGGCCACCGACTCGTTGCTCTCCACGCACCCGGCTTCTTTCGCTGCTTGCATGACGCGGACATCGGCATGGGAGTCTCGGCCACAAAAACAGGAGACGAGGTATGAGGCAGTGGTGTGGACGGCACCAACGACGCCCGTGCACCGCTCCTCGTCGAGCTGGCCTGGAGCGGCGAGTTGCTGAACCGCACGCTGGCTTGGGGCGGCAACTGGCTCCATCGAGCGAGGGGAGGGAGGTGGATCAGTGAGCTGCATAGCTCATATCTGGCGGGCTACCTAGCAGGCTTGGATGTGGAATAACTACTCTTCGTAAGCCATTGTAAGAGTGGACAAAATGATGGAGGAGATAGGAGAGCGGCGGAGGTGTGCGATTCTGGGCCGGCGTTTGGCCTCGTTTAAATAGGAGATTAAATAGAAGGCGGACGGGAGGAGCTCGGCCGGCGTTGCGTTTAACGCCGGCCCGGTCATGAACGGACGTGTGTCCAGAGTTGGTTTCTCGGCTTCCACACGGGCGGGTTTCATGGAGGCGTTTGAATGCGGCACGGAGGCGTGTTCAGCCGGGCGTGCCGTGAGTGGTGCCCTCGACTCTGACCTAGGATACCGCGCCGTTCCTATACTAACGTGTGGGCTCTTTGGGTGCACGGCCTGCATGTCAGTGACCCCACACAGGCAGCGCACAACAGAGGAACCTTTGGTGGGCCAGGGCGGTCAGAAGCGGGCATTTCATAAACTGATGATTGTTCATTGAGTGTGACGTCATATTTTTCATGTAGATAAGCCTACTATGTTGATAGCCCGTTCGATACGTTGTGATTCATAAAGACCGCTGCAAACATCAATGTTCTGCTTATCACAGATAAGATTGATTAATACCCGTAACAATCCATATCCTTAACAAAGGGTGCATGCACGTATAGGTTGAGTGTGTGTCTTGCGTCGTGTGATGTGTGCATGCAGGCGTGCGAGTGTTGTGTGCGTGCAAGGGTACGTTTCAGTGTTGCATGCATGGGTGCGTATGTGCGTGTGTTCATGAGTGCATGTGTATGTGTCAGTGTTGCACGCTAGCATGCGTGTGTGTGTGTACGTGTCAGTGTTGCACGCCTACACGCGTGCGTGTCTTGCGTGCGTGCATGTGTACGTGTGGGGTCAGGCTACACGTCAGTCGACTGACTTTTTCATCTCTAGTCATTAGATTTTCCAGCCGTTGGATACGAAATCAAGGGCCTCCAGTTTATCATCAAACACCACCCCCCCCCCCTGAGCCGCCAGCCGCCACTAGCCGAACCACCAGCCTC
>NC_041384.1:413271659-413290213 GCF_002162155.2 Triticum dicoccoides
CCAACGGCCGGTGACTGCGAACCAGAGGTCTCACGACTTCGAATACCCACCAACCACTAATTTATTACCATTTCTATCCTTCATATACGCGCTAACGGGTGGGCCCTATGGTAATGTGCCCTGCTGAATGTGGACCGTTTGACTGGTCAATTGATCGTGTTATCAACAAATTACGGAGCTGTATGGTGAGCCAGTGACCGTATGATCACCCTAAAATGTACTCCTATTTTATTAACACAGTACAGACTCAAACTACCATTTCTTTCGTTCATATACAGGCTGACAGGTGGGCCCCACGGTTGCGCGCCCCGATGGTACAACACTAGTTGCACCGCGTGGATCGTTTGACTGGTCAATTGATTATGTCATCAACAAAATACGGAGTTGTACAGGTGAGCCAGTGACCGTATAATCATGATATGTATTTGTTTAACACGGTACAGACGCAAGAGCTCATATATACGCGCAAGCACTCACCGCTATAAGCGCACACACGCGAACCCTACCCCTATGAGCACCTTCGATAGAGTGGGCCAACATATATGATCTTGAGATTTTACGAAGTCACCATAGGTGCCTCGTAGTCGAGTGGAATGTCTCCTCCCACTGAACGTATATCGCCGGAAAATACTGAAATTAACACAAGATAAATGCGAGCATCGGGACTTTAACCTTGGTGGGCTCGAGAAACCACTGTCCTGTAACCATCCAACCACATGTTGGTTAGCACGACAAAATGTATGTGGTGACCGTGATGAGCTTATTCTGAAGTCCAGTGACCATACCGTGCTTTCGCTTCAAATACAATGACCGTAAGTGTCGTCAACAAAATACGGAGCACGCATCAAATGCAAAGTCCGTCGGTGTCATCAACAAAATATAGAGACGTATCGTGAGCTAGATACCGTTGTACTTTGTATATGCTTATTTTCTTAGTGGCCGATTGTGTGTGTGGTGCGGTGGCACATCATTTCTAGTTGTGGTCGGTCAACATGAAGACTCATGGGTCGGTTCCATCCTGCGCCACATATAGGTTGGACCGAGACGTGTTATACGAAGACCCATGTGGAGGACTCGGTGTACAACACGAAGCTACCAAAGTCGCGGAGGACTCTATCCCCACTGGTGATAAGCCGACTATATATGATTTGTAACCCTAGGCCCTTAGTAAGCTTGGGGGCTAGTTCGTCGATAGTATACACACACGCACAATGCCTGGTATTCACGAGTACTTTGTACACACCCCTATCACTAATATACAGTACCAGGAGTAGGCTCTTTCTTCAACTGCAAGGGTCTGATCTGAACTAGGGTAAAACTTTGCCTCGTATTACCAGCCAGCCTAACAGCCAGGGACATCCTACCGAATGATATGATGAAATCATATTTGCCAACTACTAATAGAGAGGTGTGTCGGGGGGGGGGGAATGTGTGCGAGAGAGGCCTAAAGATAATGTGCATGCGGGAGACACGTAGGCACATATATGTGTGTATAGAGGGCTAGTAGAGACCGTGCATGTGTATATATGCATGTGAGAGAAATAGTGTTTTCCAACTGAGATTAGTGAAAATAGTGGTACATAGTAGTCATAAACAGAGAGAGAGAAACAGAGAGAGCATGTGCGTGAGACACCCCGACACCCTAAGAGAGATTGTGAGCATGTGTGAAAGATAAATGCCGATGCATATAAAGTGTGTGCACTTATGCGTTAGATTGAGAGATATATAACGAGTTTGTGAGAACGGGCCGAGGCATAGTGCATCTACGTGTAAAAGGCGGTTCTACGCATTAAATTAAAATATAAATGGCATTATTATTTTTGGATGAGATCATGAATTTTGCAAATTGCGTATGGACGAAAATCGGTCTATCAGACACCCATACTCTATTGAATTCTAGCATGTGCATGTGTTTATTTCATATTATCAATCCATAGAGTGAGAGTGGTTTTAAATACAGGCAATGGATGCTTTTGCAATTCATATATAAACATTAATTAGTGCACTCCATGTTGTTAGTGTGAAGCACTTTATACATTTGTCACTTGCATGGATACATTCCAAATTGCTAGCTACGAAATAGAATACATGTTGAATTCAACATAAAGGAGGTTTCAAAGATTCGAATTCATAGGAAGTGCATTCATCTATTTGAACCCGAGATAATGGCATTTGTAAATCAGATGTAAATGGGGGCATCAATCTTTGTTGTGAGTTTGAACATGCTATATATATTCATACGCATATCTAACTTTTTTTGCAACCAAGGAGATTATATCTGGAACCATGCATGAACTGAGGTAAGTTGCATATTTTTTAATATATACTCGTGTACAATGTATATTCAAATGTACCCCCTCCATTCCAAAATAATCGTAGCTTTAGGATTTTCAAGAGTAAAGATTTGTGAAGTTTGACGAATCCTGAAAGTTCAATTCAAGAGAACCAAAAACGTTAATGCTTCTGCTCCCAAATATTGAACGAAGCGCCAAATAGGCCTCTGGTCACCCGAAACCGCGCGAGACTAATGTTTTGGTGGTAGGAAATTACTGTCCTGACTCTGGCCCATGTAGCCTATCGGCCCGATGTCTAAAGGTCTAAACCAGGGTAGGTTTGTAACTTCACCAAGACACCAGTCTCAACCGCCTCCGAGAAGCATTCATACGCCGTGGGCGCCTACCCATGCGCTCGACCGAAATTTATCCCACCCACATTTGGGACACCTGACATGACTGTCCTACCCCCAACCCGCAATATGTCCGAAATTTTAGATGGGGTAAAGTTTGTAACTTTCCCCAAATTTGAAACAAGCGCGTCTCAAACCGAAACATTGTTCCCCCTTAGTTCCCCGCCTCCCTCCGTTTCCCCATTCATACTCTATGGGCGCGAAAACGCCCTCTCCACCAGCCGCGAAACCCCAGCCTCCTCCGTCCTCCACCCCATAGCGGCCAATACACCGCCGCCCTCCTCCATCACGCTGGAGCTGGTACCCCGACGTCGTTGTCCAACGCAATCGCAACCGCAATGCCCTCAAGGACTTAGCAGCTGAAGCCGAGGCAGAGCTGCCTCCACGACGCCGACGCCGACGCCGACGTGCGCCATACCAGAACCACTCCGACCACTCCGCCCTGCGCCTCACTGCTGCGGCTCCACTGTCGCAACCGTCCACCGCACCAGAGCTGTTCCCTCTATGCTGTCGTTCAGCACCTCCGATCTGCTTCCCCACCGCCGACAGACGGCCACCGCACCACACTCAACAACTTGTCCATGGGTTCGTCCAAGGCCGCACCGTCCTCCACAACTTCTGGTTTCCGGCGAACAACAAGAAGATCGTCGGAAAAACAGAAGGAGGACACAGCACTGCCAGCAGAAAGAGGTACTCCTCTTCCCTTACTCGTGCAAATCTTACATCTCCGCTCACACCGTATTCATCCCATGAAAGAAATTATTTGAGCGCTTCTTACTGCATCTTCTTCGTGATAATAAATGCACAAGGTTTCCTCCCTTTTACCATTTCACCTTTGCTAGAGGTCAGTAGCCCGCCTAGATTTCAATTCAGGGTCAATCGAACCGCAATTAAAAGAAGCAGCACCCGCTTGGGCGCGCGGAGCACCTAGTCCGCCTGTTCCCCGGGGAAGCGGCACATCAGTGTCTATCATAGGGGTGTGGGGTGCAGGTGCTGCTTGCGCCCGATCTGGAGGTCGGCGGGGCTTGAATGGATGGCCGGGGGCGGTGCCAAGCATGGCGGTGCGGTGAGGTTGAGGGGAGGGCGCAGGCAGGGGAGGAATACTGGGCCGGTGGTCGCTGGCGTTTCGAGGAAGATCGTCAACACTGACTGGCTGGAGATAGATGAAGGCGATCTGCCCGTTCTTTGTACATCGGACAGTGCAGAAAAAAATGGACTGACCTATTTGCTTTCAGTTGACTGTTATTTTCATAGAATCCTGTAGTAATTTAGTGTGCCATGCATGTTGTAGAGCTATCATATGTCTCCCATCATTTATTTCTCACCGACCTGTTATCTACTACCTTTACACTATACTAATTGTGCACACACTTCACCCATACTCACACTATTGTTCTTTTATGCATGGGTATTTCAGACTCTGACGAAGTTTTGATGAATGCAGAAAAGGAAAGATTGAAGTCACTCCAGTGTAATTCGAAGATAAGCACTAAGCATTTCAGCGCTCTAATGGGTGCAGTGTCAGCAGTTGGAGACAGTAAACGTAGCTCTGCAGTTGATGATCTCAATTGCCACACACAACCATCCCAGGTGCTTGCTTTAACTTCGCGCTGTCAAATGTGGTTGCATGTTGCATATGGTGTCTAGCTTGTATTGCTTCCAATTTGGTTAAATTGCATCTGCTTACTTTACACATTATACCTTTGATAATGACATGCCTACCTCTTTTTGATACATACTACATATGTCTATTAACCATGTTTGTACATCAAACTAATGCTCTTTTGTATCCCTCGTCAATCACTTATGATGAGACAGTCACCCGAGTGGGTTACTGTGAGACGCCCTACTCGTTTAAAGAGTGCAGTGTCATCCTCCCCACATGATTCTCAAGAAACAGCAAGGCTAAATGAAGATAGTCAACGTAGCACTCTAGTTGATCACCGCAATTCCCCCACACCACCATCACAGGTGCTTGCTCTTACTTGGCAGTGTGATATGTGGTTGGATGTTGCATATGGTGTCTACCTTGTAATGCTTCTAATTAGGGTAAATTGCATCTGCTTAGTTGACACATTATACCTGTGAATATGACATGCCTTCCTGTTTTTGGTACATACTATGTCTTTCTATTAACCATGTTCTTACATCAAACTACTTTTCTTGTGTATCCCTCATCAATGCTCCTAATTTGTTAAATTGCATCTCCTTAGCTTACACATTATACATGTGAATATGACACGCCTTCCTGTTTTTGGTACATACTACATCTTGAAAGATCATGGATGTCGCCTAGAGGGGGGGTGAATAGGCGCTTTAAAATAATTACGGTTTAGGCTTGAACAAATGCGGAATAAACCTAGCAGTTAATTTGCCAAGCACAAAACCTAAAACAACTAGGCTCGCCTATGTGCACCAACAACTTATGCTAAGCAAGAAAAGCAACTATGTGATAGCAAGATATATGACCAAGAACAATATGGCTATCACAAAGTAAAGTGCAGAAGTAAAGGGCTCGGGTAGGAGATAACCGAGGCACGCGGAGACGATGATGTATCCCGAAGTTCACACCCTTGCGGATGCTAATCTCCGTTTGGAGCGGTGTGGAGGCACAATGCTCTCCAAGAAGACACTAGGGCCACCGTAATCTCCTCACGCCCTCGCACAATGCAAGATGACGTGATTCCACTAAGGGACCCTTGAGGGCGGTCACCGAACCCGTACAAATGGCAACCCTTGGGGGCGGTCACCGAACCCGTACACTTTGGCAACCCATGGAGGCGGTCACCGGTACCCGTCAAATTGCTCGGGGCGATCTCCACAACCTAATTGGAGACCCTGACGCTTGCCCAGAGCTTTACACCACAATGATTGAGCTCCGAACACCACCAAGGTTGGGGTTAACTCCCCAACGACGCCACAAAGCTTCACCACAATGGAATATGGCTCCGATGTGACCTCAACCATCTAGGGCGCCCAAGCACCCAAGAGGAACAAGCTCAAGGGTACCAATCACCCAAGAGTAATAAGCTTCTCAACTTATAGCTTCCATGTATCACCATGGAGAACTCAAACCGATGCACCAAATGCAATGGCAAGGGCACACGGAGTGCCCAAGTCCTTCTCTCCCAAATCCCACCGAAGCAACAAATGCTAGGGAGGAAAATGAGAGGAAGAACGAAGAAGAGAACACAAAGAACTCCAAGATCAAGATCCAAGGGGTTCCCCTCACATAGAGGAGAAAGTGATTGGTGGAAATGTGGATCTAGATCTCCTCTCTCTTTTCCCTCCAAAACTAGCAAGAATCCATGGAGGGATTGAGAGTTAGCAAGCTCGAAGAAAGTCAACAATGGGGAAGAACACGAGCTCAAGGGATAAGGTTCATTGGGGAAGAAGACCCCCTTTTATAGGAGGGGGAAAATCCAACCATTATGTGCTCAGCCCGCACACGAGCGGTACTACCGCTCCACGAGCGGTACTACCGCTCAGGCGGAAGAAACAGGGAAAAGGAGCAACAAAACATGAACCTTGGGGCTGTAGTACCGCATATAAGACGTACTACCGCTCACCCCAGCGGTACTACCACTGGAGGAGCAGAACACAGGACCAAAAGAGACAGGGCAGAGCAGAGTACGACGGCAGAATGTAGTAGCGGTACTACCGCCCGACCGGAGCGGTACTACCGCTTAGGCGGTACTACCGTGACTTACTGCGTGCAACTACTGCTAAACCCGACACGAAAAGAGAAGGTCCCAAAATCGAGGTGGTAGAAGAGCGGCACTGCAGCGGTACTACGGCTGAGAGCTCCAAGCGGTACTACCGCTTGGGCTCGTGGTACTATCGCTGGGACCAGACAAAAGCCACTTCCAAGAACTGCCATAACTTCTGCATATGAGCTCCGAATTGAGCAAACTCAAGCTTGTTGGATATAGTAAGAAGAGGCAGGGGAGGTATGCCTAACAAATGGAGGAGTGATACCTCCAACAGAGAAGAATGAGCATAACCTCCAACATCGAAAACATCATAGAAGATGCATGTGAAGTCCGTTTTCGATGAACTCGAGCTTGTCATCAAGATGACCATAAGCTCTAAAACTCACAAAGAGAACCAAACAAGAACCAAGAAAGATGATGCAAGGAAGCAATGATTTAAGCTCTCAACGAACTATAGATCAAGCTACTCATCGAGAGCCCCCCCCCTTGATAGTATGCCAATCGATCCTATAACCCGGTCTCCCAACTACCATCATGAGACCGGTAAAATAGAAAACCTATCAAGGGCAAACCATTGCCTTGCACATGGTCCACTTGAGCTAGATGATGACGATCTTGACTCCCTCAAGTTGGACCACCTTTCTTGATTGTGTTGACTCGATGAAGACTAGTTGATTGCTCCCCCATACTCCACTACGGGTGAGCCACTCTTCTGCACATCTTCACAAGTCCATTGTCACCACAAAGGACGGCAAGCTTCAAGCATTTGATCTCTTCGAGATGCTCCACTTGAACTTGCACACTGCAACCTTTCTTGATTGTGTTGACTCGATGAAGACTAGTTGATTGCTCCCCCATACTCCACAATGGGTGAGCCACTCTTCCGCACATCTTCACAAGTCCATTGTAACCACAAAGGACGACAAGCTTCAAGCATTTGATCTCTTCGTGATGCTCCACTTGAACTTGCACACCGCAACCTAACCCCACAAAGAACCCTCACGAAGACCATGGGTTAGTACACAAAGCGTAATTGACAATGCTTACCATACCATGGGATCACTTGATCCCTCTCGGTACATCTTCTATGCTTTGTGGGATGATCAACTTGGTTCACTATTTGACTTAGTCTTGATCAACCTCTCACAATACCAATCTTTAGGTAATTCCTTGAATAGCACCTTGGTCGACACAAACTCTCCTTGAAACCAACACATGTACTCCAAGAAAAGCCTATGGACAAAACCTTCAAATATAACTCAAGGCAACCATTAGTCCATAGAGATTGTCATCAATTACCAAAACTAAACATGGGGGCACCACATGTTCTTTCACATCTGCCTATCACACCATGTTCTTACATCAAACTACTGTTCTTGTGTATCCTGCGTCTATTGCTTATGATGAGACAGTCACGCGCATGGGTTAATATGAGACGCAATACTCTTATAAAGAATGCAATTTCATCCTATCCACATGATTCTCAAGAAATAGCAAGCCTAAATGAAGATATTGAACGTAGCTCTGTACCTGAAGACCGCACTTCCCCTACACCACCATCACAGGTACTTGCTCTAACTTCGCAGTGTGATATGTGGTTGCATGTTGCATACGGTGTCTAGCTTGTAAAGCTTCTAATTGGGGTAAATTGCATCTGCTTAGTTTACACACTATACCTATGAATATGACATGCCTTCCTATTTTTGGTACACACTACATCTATGTGTTAACCTTATTCTTACATGAAACTACCTCTCTTTTGTATCCTGCATCAATCACTTACAATGAGTCACCTTTATTCGTTGCATATTGCATATTATTTCTAGCCTGTTGCCATGTATTGCTTCTAATTTAGTCAAATACATTTGTTAGGGCACCCTTTTAATTTGGCAGAGTGATATTGGTTTCATCTTTCATATGGTTTCTAGCTTGCATCGATTCTAACAAGTTCAAGCACCTTGTGCTTAGTTTACACTTTATACATCATACATGTCAATATGTCACGCTGTCCTATTTTTCATACATATTCCATCCTCCTATCATGCAGCTGCCTTACATGAAAGTAGTGTTCGTCAGTATCATGCATCAATGAGTTCTGAAGAGAAAATTGTATTCCTTTTTATTGTGGGTTTGACTTGACAAGGAAAAATCAAGAAAGAGGAAGGAAAAGAGTAAGGAAAGCGATGATGGTGGTCCTCTGCAGCAACGTAAACGGAGCATCTGTACCGATTCTCCTTGTACTGATAGTGCATTACAAGGTCCAAGTCTCCGCTCCCCTACTCCACCATCCAAGGTGCTTGCTCTAACTTGGCAGTGTGATATCTAGTTGCATGTTGCATATGGTGTCTAGCTCGTATTGCTCCTAATTAGTGTAAACTGCATCTGCTTAGCTTACACATGATACATGTGAATATGACATGCTTTCCTGTTTTTGGTACATACTATATCTGTCTATCACACCATGTTCTTACATGAAACCACTCTTCTTGTGTATCCTGCATCAGTCACTTATGATGGGACACCTTTAAGTTGGCAGTGTGATATTGGTTTGCATCTTGAATATGATTTCTAGCATGTATTGCTTCTAGTTTGATGAACGCCACCTATGACGAGACAGTTTTAACTTGGCAGAGTGATATTGATTGCACCTTCCATATGGTGTCTTGAAGTGTTTCTAATTTTTTGAAGTGCCTTCTGCTTAGTTACCACATCATAGGTGTGAATATGTCAAGCCGTCCATTTTTTCGTACATATTCCATCCTCGTATCATGACTTTCCCTTTCATTAGAGTAGTGTTCGTCAGTATCATGCATGAATGAGTTCTGAAGAGCGAATGATATTCCTTTTTCTTGTCGGTATGACCTCACAATGCAAAATCAATAAAGCTGAAGGAAATCGGCAAGGCATTGGATGATGTTGGTCCTTCCGAGCAACTGAAATGGAGGTTCTCTACAGATTCTACTCCGCCATCCTCCCAACAAGATTCGCAAGACAACGCAAGGCTAGACAGTTAACGTAGCTGTGTAGGTGATGAGCACATCTCCCCTACTCCACCATCACAGGTGCTTGCTCTAACTTGGCACTATTATATGTGGTTGCATGTTGCATATGATGTCTAGCTTGTATTGCTTCTAACTTTGTTGAATTGCATCTGCTTACTTTACACATAATGCCTGTGAATATGACATGTGTTCCTGTTTCTACATCAGACTACTATTCTTGCATATCCCGCATCAGTCACTTATGATAAGGCACCTTTAAGTCGCCACTGTGATATTGGTTGTGTCTTGCATATGATTTCTAGCATGCACTGCTTCTAATTTGTTGAAACGCCATACAGTTTGAACTTGGCAGAGTGATATTGGTTGCATCTTTCATATGGTGTCTAGCTTGCAGTGCTTCTAATTTGTTGAAATGCGTTCTGCTTAGTTACCACATCATAGGTGTGAATATGTCACACCATCCTGTTTTTCATACATATTCCATCCTCGCATCATGTGTTTGCCTTTCATCCGAGTAGTCTTCGTCAGTATCATGCATGAATGAGTTCTGAAGAGCGAATTTTATTCCTTTTTCTTATCGGTTTGACTTCACAAAGCAAAATCATTATAGCTGAAGGAAATTAGTCTGGCAGTGGATTATGGTGGTCCTTCGGAGTAACTCAAACAGGGGGTCTCTATAGATTCTACTCCGCCATCCTCCCAACAAGATTTGCAAGACAACACAAGGCTGGACAGTCAACATAGCTGTGTAGATGATGAGCACCTCCCCCCTACTCCACCATCACAGGTGCTTGCTCTAACTTGACACTATTATATGTGGTTGCATGTTGCGTATGATGTCTAGCTTGTATTGCTTCTAACTTGAATTGCATCTGCTTACTTGACACGTGTTCCTGTTCTAGAACATACGTGTACATGATGAGCACATCTCCCCTACTCCACCATCACAGGTGCTTGCTCTTACTTGGAACTGTTCTACGTGGTTGCGTTTTCCGTATGATGTCTAGTTTGTATTGCTTCTGATTATGTTGAATTGCATCTGTGTAGCTTACAACTTATACCTGCAACGATCACTTACTCATAAGACACATTTAACTTGGGACTGTGATGTAGGTTGCATCTTGCATTGTCTTCTAGCTTGTACTGCTTCTAATTTCTTGAAATGACACTTACCACAAGACACTCTTTACCTGATAGAGTGATATTGGTTGCATGTTCATATGGTGCCTAGCTTTCATTTCTTCTAATTTTCTTGAAATGCCTTCCGCTTACTGTTTTTTCATACATATTCCATCCTCCTATCGTACGTGTGAATATGAAATGCTGTCCTTTTTTGTATATATTCCATCCTCCTATCCTGCGCTTGCCTTACATCAAAGTAGTGTTCATCTTTATCATGCATCAATCAGTTATGTAGAGCTAATTTTATTCATCTTCTTGTGGTTTTGACTTCATAAGGCAATATCAGAAAATAGGAAGGAAAAGAGTAGGTTAGGGGATGTTGGTGGTCCTCTGCACCGACGCAAACAGAGACTCTCTAGATTTGCCACTGCTACTGCTAATGAAGTTGAAGTCCCAAGTCTACATGATGAGTTCATCTCCCGTACTCCACCATCGCAGGTGCTTGCTCTAAGTTGGCAGTGTGATAATTGGTTTCATGTTACATATGTTGTCTAGCCTGTATTTCTTCTATTTTGATTAAATTGCACCTGCTGAGTTTATACGTTATACATGTGCATATGACATGGCTTTCTGTGTCTAGAATACACTGCATCTATCTATCATACCATGTTCTTACATCAAAGTACTGCTGTTATGTATCCCGCATCAGTCACTCATGATTGGACGCTTTTAACATGGTAGTTTGATAGTGGTTGCATCTTGCATTGATTTCTACGTTGTACTGCTTCTAATTTTTCGAATTGCCACTTATGACAAGACACTTTTAACTTGGCAGAGTAATATTGGTTGCATCTTTCATATGGTGTCTATCTTGCATTACTTCTATTTTCTTGAAAATCCTTCTGCTTAGTTTGCACATCGTAGCTGTGAATATGTCATGCCGTCCTGTTTTTCTTACATATTCCATCCTCATACGGTTGTCTTACATCAAAGTATTGCTTGTCTATATCATGCATCAATGAGTTCTGAAGAGTGATTTTATTCTTTTGTGTTGTGGGTACAGCTTGACATGGCAAAGTCAAAAAAGAGCAAGGAAAATAATATAGTAGGGAGTGCTGTTACTCGTCAGGTGAAATGGAAAAGGTTCTGCCGTCGAGATTCTACTGGTACTTATAGTGCAGTAGAAGGTCCAAGTCCACCGGCTAAATCTACAAACACAGTATCACCTGCTCCACCAGCTGCAGCATCCGCTTCAACTATACCAGCATCTCAACTAGTTACTTGTTCATTTGCTTCAGAACTGGCCAGTTCCCAAGCCGCCTTCACACCTAACACTACTTCCAAAGCACTGCTGACACAATAGGACTTGGCAAGATCAGATGAACCTCATGAGCATCAGCAGCAAGACGGTACCTGACCGAGTCAAGTTGCAGTTGCATGCTCCTTTATATGTACTCTCATAGTTTGATGTACACTAACACTTTCCATATTTGTTGTTGAACTAGCACCACGGGGCAAGCGGAAATGGACATCAGGGATAATGCTTGACAGATTAACAAAATCTAAAGGAGGAAGAATGGAGATCCATTTTGAGGCAGGTTTAAAAAGGCCACGTCATGCTACAGAATCAGCCAAGTTAGTATCAGAGGCAGCCGTTGCCGTTAGGTGTCATGCACGTATCCTCCCAACGTGGATCCAGTACAGGAATGAGAAAGACAATACCCAGTTTAACACCTTCCTTGACCATTTATCCGTAAGTAATGTTATTCATCGCAATTAGTAATATTGTCTTGCTCTGTCCATACTTTATATCTTCCTCCTAATAAGACTCACATTCTTTTTTCAACAGATGAGGTTCAAGTTGGATCCGAAAGATGATGCAACTAAACAAGCATGCACTCATGTTTTTCAGTCTGCTCTGCGACAGTATCGGTACCACCTTAGAAAATCTCACTTTGAAGGCAAGGCTAACAATGAAATCGCCCAAACATCTCTAGTGGAATATATTACAGATGAAGACTGGATAGCCCTCGTTAAACACTGGTCTGATCGAAAGTATCAGGTAGGCTATATGTATTTGATCAGACCACATATTGAACTTGTATTTATGTATGTGCCTTACAAGTGTATATTCTTCTAGGCTAACTGTTTGAAGAACAAAACCAACCGTTCTAAAGTGAAATTCCAACAGACAATAGGATCTCGTAGCTATATTGCACACTACGAGGCTCTTGTAAATAGCTGCTACTTCCTTCTTTTTTTGTGCCATATTATCGTATCTATATTGACTTGTTGCAAATACAGAGGAAAGCCCGTGCGGACCAAAAAGAAACTAAACCAAATGCAATGCAAATCCTCATGGATTGCCACACCAGCAAGATGAAGGGCATGAGCACACCAGTTCAAGCCGCTATTGTAAGTCCTTACTCCTCCTGCCTTGAACTGATTGGTACTGTGATGTGTTCATTTAACTACTTGGTTTGCAGCCAATGTCAGTTACTCTGTTCACTTTTATTCACAGTTGTCTTAACATATCATTTCACCTTACATGGTTCAAAAGAGATGAAGGATATTCTTTTGGTTTTGATCTGTAATCTAGTTGTTATGTTCACGTGCGCACACAATGATAAAATAGCTTTTATATCTGTTTGCCTATGATATGAATGATGTCATACTATGTTCATCCTACTTTAAACCATGTCTCTTTATCCTTAGATGTCAACGAATGTGAGGAAATAGACAATACAGTAGGCATGCTACATGGTGAAAGTGCATCTATACCTAGGTGGTTTTGGTAATTCCTAACAACATATAGCTCATTGAGCTAATGCTATTCCAAGATTAATATTTCAGGAAAAGCTCAATGAATGGCATGGCATGGATGAGGAAAGTGGACCCCTCAAAATACTAAGGACAAAAAGATTGTCTCAAGCTCAAAGCTCAAGACTCTACATTTTATATTTTAGTGATCCAAGATCACATTGAGTCTATAGGAAAAGCCAATACTATCAAGGAGGGATGAGGTGTTGCTTGATGAGGTTCTTGCTTCATAGTGCTTAGTGATATGCTCCAAAACCCTCAACTACCTTCCCCCATCCACATATGACCTAAACCAAAAGTCAAACTTGGCCCCACCGATTTTTTCTATCTGGCGCCACCGAGTTCAGATGTCATAGCCACTGCCACAAACCCTAGGCAAATCGGTCTCACCAATAGGGATCTCGGTCACACCGAGATGGGGTTGTAATCTCTGTGTTTCCCTTCGTAACGTTTAGGTCCTACCGAGATGAGCGATCGGTCCCACCGAGATTGCAATGTAAACTCTCTGTTCCCCTTTTGTAACATTTTGGTCCCACTGAAATGAGCGATCGGTCCCACCGAGTTTACCTGACCAACTCTCTGGTTAGGTTATTACCAAAATCGGTCCCACCGAGTTTGTGTAATCAGTCACACCGAGATTATGTTATGCCCTAACCCTAACCATATCGGTCCTACCGAGTTGCATCTCAGTCCCACCGAAAATCCTAACGGTCACTAGGTTTGCTAAATCGGTCTGACCGAGTTTCTTAATTCGGTCTCACCGAGATTGGTAAATTGTGTGTAACGGTTAGTTTTTGTGTGGAGGCTATATATACCCCTCCACCCACTCTTCATTCGTGGAGAGAGCCACAGAACATACCTACACTTCCAATACACATTTTCTGAGAGAGAACCACCTACTCATGTGTTGAGGCCAAGATATTCCATTCCCACCATATGAATCTTGATCTCTAGCCTTCCCCAAGTTGCTTTCCACTCAAATCTTCTTTCCACCAAATCCAAACCCTGTGAGAGAGAATTGAGTGTTGGGGAGACTATCATTTGAAGCACAAGAGCAAGGAGTTCATCATCAACACACCATTTGTTACTTCTTGGAGAGTGGTGTCTCCTAGATTGGCTAGGTGTCACTTGGGAGCCTCCGACAAAGATTGTGGAGTTGAACCAAGGAGTTTGTAAGGGCAAGGAGATCGCCTACTTCGTGAAGATCTACCGCTAGTGAGGCAAGTCCTTCGTGGGTGATGGCCATGATGGGATAGACAAGGTTGCTTCTTCGTGGACCCTTCGTGGGTGGAGCCCTCCATGGACTCACGCAACCGTTATCCTCCGTGGGTTGAAGTATCCATCAACGTGGATGTACGATAGCACCACCTATCGGAACCACGACAAAAACATCCGTGTCTCCAATTGCGTTTGAATTCTCCAAACCCTTCCCTTTACATTCTTGCAAGTTGCATGCTTTACTTTCCGCTGCTCATAGACTCCTTGCATGCTTGCTTGAATTGTGTTAAGATTGCTTGACTTGTGCGAAGATAGCTAAAATCTTCCAAAGACTAAAATTGGGAAAAGGATAGATTTTTAATTGCTCAAGTAGTCTAATCACCCCCCCTCTAGACATACTTTCAATCCTACACATGGACATATGTTTCAAAAGTGATTTTATTATGTAGTTGGCACTACAATACATGCTAATGTATTATAGTAGTTCACCAAAATAAGTTATGTATAAATGTTTAACCTACTTTGTTTGTTTTTGTCTCATTAGTAACTTATCTGGTACACTAATCTACAAGTTCAAACTTTCAGGAAGCTAAGGAACAAATGATTCAACGGCCACAACCACCTGAAGGTGACGAGGCTACTATAGGCACAATGTCACCTCTTGCTGCAGTGCGTTAGTATCTCTCCACTAACAGTGCAAAAAGCACCTTCCTGCATAATTCTGGGTTGGTTGTCAAGGTAACCTCATCCAAATCACCTACTGAAAAAAATCTTCCTACTAGACAGAGTGATATATCTGTGCTCCAGACACAAGTCCAATCCCTAATGGACGTTGTTTCAGAAACAAGATTAGTGGTTGAGAAATGTCGTCACGATATGAATGGTTTTGAAACCAGACTATCAAACATTCGCTTTGTTGTTCAAGAGCAATGGCGGAAAAAGGTGGAGATCGTGCTGCTCGATCAGATTCTACAGCCTGAAACATTAGCACTCAGGTCAAACGATCTGTGCTTCTATACATCTGATGGTGCTTTTATCTGGAAGGACTGTAAACTTTATGCCAACATGCCTTTTCTTGTATGGTTGGAATTTATTTTGTTGTGATACAACATTTATGATGCTGCCTCAGGCTGCAGTAATTACGACACTATTTTTGTATAGTGTAGGTTTATCTTAGTAATGTATTCGGCCGAAAGCTTCGTACGAGCCCAACATGCCAACATTCATCGGGCCCATTCCAATTGGGCTAAAAACGATTACAGGCCGAAATTGGCATGTAGCCTGCTAAAAATATCTGGGCCTAAATCAGCATAAGCTTTCATATTTTTCTAGCAAGCATGTGCCCATAGTGGGCCTTAAACAGACCTAAACATAATTTGGGCCCTCAGTAAAAAAAGGCCGTTTACAGGTGTAAATATCTCGAGCCCATAAAAACATGGGCCTTTAATAGACCGAAAGTGAGATTGGGCCCTAATTGTGCCAAATAACCCAGTGGACTTAGCAGGCTGAAATGGTGGCCCATTTACGATGCGGATCTTTGACAGGCCGAAATTTGGACGGGCCGTAAATGCGCCGACCTAATACACGGGCCTTTAACAGGCTAAACTTCGGTCGGGCTAGATTATCGTCATTTTTATATGGGCCGTTAATGGGCCTGATATGACGTTGGGCCACATATGGCCCATGGTTTACGTCCGGCGTTAACAGGCCGGAAATGACAACAGGCCGAAAGTGGCCCAAAGCTATAGCGGGCCTCTAACAGGCCGAATGTCAGACATGGCCGAATATGACCCAAATCCTTGACGGTCGTTTATGGGCCGAAAGTTTTGATGGCCTGCAAATGGGCCCAAATGAAGTCGGACCTTTAACGGGCCGGAAATACACCGGGCCATAATTCGGCCCAATTACTTAGCGGACTATTAACGAGCCAGAAGTGACCATGGGCCATGTTGATGACAAGTTTAGGACAGGCCATTGACGGGCCGATTTGACAGTGAATGTTGGGCCTTTAGCTGGGCCGACCCATTATGGTCTGCAAAATCTTGTGGGCCTTTAGCTGGGCCGGCCCATTGTGGTCCGCAAAATCTTGTGGGCCTTTAGCTGGGCTGGCCCATTATGGTCTGCAAAATCGTGTGGGCCTTTAGCTGGGCCGGCCCATTATGGTCCGCTAAATTTTGTGGGCCTTTGGCTGGGCCGGCCCATTATGGTCCGCTAAATCTTATGGGCCTTCGGTTGGGCCGGCCCATTTAAACTTTGTGGGCCCCTTTTGGGCCGGTCCACGTGTCAACATATCATAGGCCCATCTTGACCGTTGGATGCGTGACACCTGTGCCAACGCGGAGCTGACACGTGGATCCGTCAGCCAATGAGAATTTTACATGTGGAAAATCGGCATTGGTCGTGGCTGTTAATGGGTTATCGGATCCAAAATCCGAGCCGATAGCTTAACGGCGTTCCGTTACAGTGGATGCCATGTGTCGGTCACCCTTGACAAAAGCACTTCTGCGACGCACGATTTATCATCATGGAAGTGGACACTTCCATGATGATAATTTTGGCAATGTCATGGAACACTTCTACGACAGCACAGGTATGACTATCTTGATTCTATCATAAATTTGTCATGGATGTACATGCATGACATAAAACACGACCTACTGTGACAAACACGTATCATCACGGAAGTGTATTTTTTTTTGTAGTGATGATCTCCATCGTCACTGCCTTGACACCTTGATCTCCATCGTAGCATCATTGTCGGCTAGCGAACTATTGCTTCTACGACTATCGCTGCCGCTTAAGTGATAAAGTAAAGCAATTACATGGCGATTGCATTTCATACAATAAAGCGACAACCATAAGGCTCCTGCCAGTTGCCGATAACTTTTACAAAACATGATCATCTCATACAACAATTTATAACTCATCACGTCTTGACCATATCATATCACAACATGCCCCGAAAAACAAGTTAGACATCCTCTACTTTGTTGTTGCAAGTTTTACGTGGCAGCTACGGGCTTCTAGCAAGAACCGTTCTTACCTACGCATCAAAACCATAATGATTTTTCATCAAGTGTGTTGTTTTAACCTTCAACAAGGACCGACCATAGTCAAACTCGATTCAACTAAAGTTGGAAAAACAAACACCCGCCAGCCACCTGTGTGTGAAGCACGTCGGTAGAACCAATCTCATGAATGCGGTCATGTAATGTCGGTCTGGGCCGCTTCATCCAACAATACCACCGAATCAAAGTAAGACGTTGGAGGTAAGCAGTATGACTATTATCGCCCACAACTCTTTGTGTTCTACTCGTGCACATATCATCTATGCATAGACCTGGCTTGGATGCCACTGTTGGGGAACATAGTAATTCAAGAAATTTCCTACAATCACACAAGATCTTACTAGGAGATGCATAGCAACGAGAGGGGAGAGTGTGTCAACGTACCCTGGTAGATCGAAAGCGGAAGCGTTTAGTAACGCGGTTGATGTAGTCGAACGTCTTCATGAAACAACCGATCCAAGTACCAAGCGTACGACACCTCCGTGTTCAGAACACATTCACCATGATGACGTCCCTCGAGCTCTTGATCCAATTGAGGAAAAGGGAGAGTTCTATTGGCATGACAGCATGGCGACGGTGATGATGAAGTTACCGGCGCATGGCTTCACCTAAGCATTACAACAATATGACTGAGGTATTAAACTATGGAGGGGGGCACCGCACATGGCTAAGAGATTGTCTGATGTGCTTTAGGGTGCCCCCCTGCCCACGTATATAAAGGAGGGGAGGAGGAGGCCGGCCAAGGGGGCGCACACCATAGGGGAGTCCAACTAGGATTCCCAATCCTAGTTGGAGTCCCCTTCCTTTTCCAAGAGGGGGAGAGAGGGAAGGAGGAGGAGAGGGAGAAGGAAAGAGGGGGGCGCCGCCCCTTCCCTAGTCCAATCCGGACTTGCCATGGGGGGGCACCCCTTGTGGCCCTTCTCTC
>NC_041384.1:413290592-413332342 GCF_002162155.2 Triticum dicoccoides
GGAAACTTCCCGGTACTCTGAAAAATACGTGAATCACTTCGGAACCATTTCGGTGTCCGAATATAACCTTCCAATATATCGATCTTTGCCTCTCGACCATTTCGAGACTCCTCGTCATGTCCATGATCTCATCCAGGACTCCTAACAAACTTCGGTCGTCAAATCACATAACTCATAATACAAATCGTCATTGAACGTTAAGCGTGCGGACCCTATGGGTTAAAGAACTATGTAGACATGACTGAGACACATCTCTGGTCAATGATCAATAGTGGAACCTGGATGCTCATATTGGGTCCTACTATTTTACGAAGATCTTTATCGGTCAAACCGCATAACAACATACGTTATTCCCTTTGTCATCGGTATGTTACTTGCCCGATATTCAATCGTCGGTATCCTCATACCTAGTTCAATCTCGTTACCGGCAAGTCTCTTTACTCGTTTCCTAATGCATCATCCTGTAACTAACTCATTAGTCACATTGCTTGCAAGGCTTATAGTGATGTGCATTACCGAGAGGGCCCAGAGATACCTCTTCGATACATGGAGTGACAAATCCTAATCTCGATATATGCCAACTCAAAAAACACCATCGGAGACACCTATAGAGCATCTTTATAATCACCCAGTTATATTGTGACATTTGATAGCACACAAGGTGTTACTCCGGTATTTGGGAGTTGCATAATCTCATAGTCAAAGGAACATGTATAAGTCATGAAGAAAGCAATAGCAATAAAACTAAACAATCATTATGCTAAGCTAACAGATGGGTCTTGTCCATCACATCATTCTCTAATGATGTGATCCCATTCATTAAATGACAACACATGTCTATGGTCAGTAAACTTAACAATCTTTGATTAACGAGCTATTCAAGTAGAGGAATACTAGGGACACTTTGTTTGTCTATGTATTCACACATGTACTAAGTTTCTGGTTAATACAATTCTAACATGAATAATAAACATTTATCATGATACAAGGAAATATAAATAACAACTTTATTATTGCCTCTAAGGTCTATTTCCTTCAGATGAAGGTACTTAGATATAGTGATGTTGAGGGAGAAACTACCTGAAATAGAAAAACCTCCTGATAATGAAAATGAAATTTCTATCTCTGATGCTGAAACTCAATATGGTAATGAACACTCACCTAATGATAATGAAAAAGATAATGATGAGGTTCCTGAAGACTCTCAACCATCCAATGATAAAGAACCAGATAATGATGTTGAGATAGAACCACCTATTGATCTTGGTAACCCACAATCTAAAAATAAAAGATATAACAAAAGAGACTTCATTGCTAGAAAACATGGTTCAGGGAGTCCTGGATTAGGGGGTTGATTGATCTTAATGATATGAGTATTACAAGAGTTGATCTACCAGGAGGCAGGGGACACGATGTTTACCCAGGTTCGGGCCCTCTTGATGGAGGTAATACCCTACGTCCTGCTTGATTGATCTTGATGATATGAGTATTACAAGAGTTGATCTACCACGAGATCGTAGATGCTAAACCCTAGAAGCTAGCCTATGGTATGATTGTCTATTGTCCTACGGACTAAACCCTCCGGTTTACATAGACACCGGAGGGGGCTAGGGTTACACAGAGTTGATTACAAGGGAGGAGATCTACATATCCGTATTGCCAAGCTTGCCTTCCACGCCAAGGAAAGTCCCATCCGGACACGGGACGAAGTCTTCAATCTTGTATCTTCATAGTGCAACAGTCCGGCCAAAGGATATAGTCTTGCTGTCCAGAGACCCCCTAATCCAGGACTCCCTCATTAACCCCTGAACCAGGCTTCAATGATGATGAGTCCGGCGCGCAGTTTTGTCTTCGGCATTGCAAGGCAGGTTCCTCCTCCGAATACTCCATAGAAGATTTTGAACACAAGGATAGTGTCCGGCAATGCCAAATAAGTTCCACATACCACCGTAGAGAGAATTATATTTCCACAAATCTAATCTGCTGACACGTTTTGACAGCATGACATCATGCCATGACCCGGTCTTTATTCGAACCATTTTTCTCAACCAGCACTACAAATATTGCGAGGTGGTTTTCCTGACATGTCTTGTCAAAGCAGAGATCGTGTCCCCCTTATTATGGGATTCTCATCAATGGGTAACCCAATCATGCCTGTTGGTATGACTCCTCGATTTTAGGCAAGTTCCAAACGGCCACAAGGAGGACGCTTGATATTCACCCTCTTTATAAAGAGGCCAAGGCCTGTCCTTTTTTCCCTCTCGTGCTCAATTGAATCCTTCCCCCGCCTCGAGTTCCAACACCCAAGGCTCAGGTCAGGCGCTTCGGACCTTCAACCATGTCCAGATCCAACCTCCAAGGTCGGTGGATGCCTTCCTCTGTCACAGAGGAGGACATCAAGAAGCTGAGAGATGCCAGGTATCTGGCCGCCGAAATCTCGAATAGGCTGCCTGCCCGAGGGCAGCTCATCCCCACTCCCGAACCCAATGAGAGTGTTGTGTTCATATCTCACTTCCTCCGAGGGCTAGGCCTCGCTCTGGATCCCTTTGTTAGGGGGCTCATGTTCTATTATGGGTTGGATTTCCATGATCTGGGCCCGGATTCCCTCCTTCACATCTCGTCGTTCATCGTCGTGTGTGAGGCCTTCCTTCGCATTACTCCACACTTCGGCCTGTGGCTCAAGACTTTCAATGTGAAGCGGAAGATGATTGAGGGGTGTCACGCAGAGTGCGGAGGTGTCGCGATAAGCAAAAGTGTTGATGTTCTGTGGCCAGAGGGTTCCTTCCTAGAGGTGTCCGGTTTATGGCAACGGGAGTGGTTTTATATCACAGCTCCCCGAAGTGTCAAGTGGGTAGCCGCCCCTGCCTTTTGCTCGGGCCCTCCACCACAACTGACGTCATGGATCAACAAGGGGCTGAACTGGGGGCCAGTAGACGATGTGCCGATATTGTAGAGTCGCATACGAGATCTCCTTGAGAGAGATGTCAGCATGGTTATGGTAATGCAAGTCATGCTAGTTCGTCGAGTCCAGCCTTGCAAACGTCGACCCCTTCGTATGTGGGAATTCAACTCAGAAGGACCGCGAACTATTCAGCACTTCCTCGGCATGACGCTCGAAGAGATGTACAAATTTTTATTCGGACCCCAAATAGAGTCCGGACACCACCGAGGATGCGGGTCTGAGCTGTAACCGCCCCGATACCCAAGTAAGTAATCCCATCGCCGAACACATTGTCTTTCTATTTATCATAACATCATTATGAAAAGTCTCTCTATGATCAGGACTGGATAACAAAGGCGAAGATGATCAGGTGTTCGACCCCCCTTCCCGAAGGCTTGGCCAATCTAGTACTAGACAGAATGCTCGAGCCGGCGCCTTATCAGGCACCCTCAGAGGAAGATAAAGGGGGGAATAAAGAGGCTGAAAGTGGGCCTCACTCACTATTCATCCAAACCGGGGGAGTTAGCGCCTCCGCGAAGGAGGATAGCCAGGGAGAAGAATTTGAAATTCGCTCTCCCCAAGGAAGGAAGAGGACCACCTCGGAAGATCCGGAAACAAAGGTTTCCAAACGGGGAAGAAATCTCCGCCAGAGGGTCCTGCCTCGGAGGATACTCTTGCCGCACAGTGTCCGCAAGGGGATCAGCCTTCTACCGAGCTGTAAGTAAACAAAAAGTACTTAATAGTAAAAATATCTTACATTACTTCTGAAGATAATAACCGAAGCATATATCTTGTAGTTCGGATCGTAGCCCTTCTCGACAGAGTTCGTCTTTGGGGGATCTTCTTCCGGAGATGATGAAGAGCGAAACACCTCCCCCCGCCACCCCGCCTCATGAGGCGGGCGACCCTGAAGTGTCGTCGCGGAGGGTTTCTCCTGATCCGCCAAGGCCAGAGGGTAATCCTTTGGCCACCTGAAGTCCCCAGTATTCGGCTCGTAAAGAGAGCAACAGAAAGAATTCGGAACCGTACAGTGTGCGGTCGGATGCACTGAAGGATCTTCTGGAGCAAGCGGCCATCTCAGAAGCGCATCGTACGCTAATGGGTATGGTGATTGAAAGGATTTCATCCTCCGAAAGCGGGTTGCATGAAGCTTTTATGAGTCTGCTGAAAGGCTTTGAGGTACGTGAAATAGTGTATGTTTTTGACAGTATTGCACATGTTAGGTGTGCCTTATGCAGATAGTAGCCCCTGAGACTCTGTTGCCGTCGAGAACGGCAGCAAACAGAGGATCATAGTCCCAGGTAATAATCAGACCACCTTCTTGTGCAGGTGGCTGAAGGTCCGGTGGCTAGCCGGACTGATGAGTTTGCCGAGCTAAAGCGGCAACTTGATGCGGCAGATGCCGACATCGTGCTTGTCAACAAGAGGCTTGATGAGGCACAGTGTATGTGATTTCTCTGGTGATAAACACATAGTAAGAGGAGCATGATGTCAGTATCTTTACTATGTTGTGACTGCAGATGGAGCTGCCACCGTGGAGACCCTTCGGGCGGAACTTGCCTGAGCCACGGAACAAGCCAGAAATAGCGATGCAGCCGCTCTAAAGGCGGTCGAACAGCTGAGGGACGAACAGGCCGCGCATGGCCAAAGAAAGGAAAGAATAGCCAAGATGGCTGTTGATTTGAAAGATGCCGCTGACCATTACCAGCTTCTTAAAAAAGAAAGCCGGGCAAAGGCGACGGGCCTTGAGAAGGCCATGGTAGCGGCCAAGGAATCCCGATCCAAAATCAGAGCGACGAAGGAGGAGCTGCATCAAGTTGGAGATATCACAGCTAGGAAGCCCTTTTTGTTGCGGACTAAGTTCGGAGATCCGAAGTATGCCCCTCTTGATCAACTATGGAGTTCTGCATATGCATACATGGATTTGGCAGCAAGTGTTTCTCATGTGGCCGAGTATTTCAAGGATCAAAAAGATCGTGAAGTGGAAAAGCTGTTCTGGTCAAAGTTCCATGCTCCAGTGCATCCGCTGCTGTTGAGTGAGCGAATGGCCAAGTGGGACGAGCTCCATACGTTGTCCGGACTTGCCATGAGGTCTATTGTGGATCATCTGTGGCCTAAAGGGCCAAGGCTGAATAGTTACTTTAGTTTAGTGCAACAATTCCTTGGTGCTATGCCGCACATCGACGCTATGAAGAGCTCAGCGTGCATAGAGGGTGCGCGGATGGCACTTGCCCGTGTCAAGACATACTGGGCAGAGATGGAGGCCACCACTATTGCAACACAGGGTTCGGCCGTGGGCCAAGTAGCTGTCGAGCACTTCTTTGAAGAAGTTGTTGAAGGCGCTCGTTCGATAGAGGCTCAATGCTCGAAGAATATTATGTTCTAGTGACATGTATTCCCATTGTAAAAACAATGTTTTATTGAATTATAAAGGCGGTGCTTATACTTTTGCCTGAAAGTATTATGATGCTTCCTGTGCGTCCGTTTATGTATATATGAATATAACCTGAAAGTTTGCAGTCGTCAGCTTCAGCCCCCACGCATATAATGCGGGGATGTTCACAAAAAACGCGTATTCACACTTGATCCAACGTCTTGGTCTATAAAGGAGGTGGTAGCATAGCGAACGAGGCAATTGGACTATATTGCTTTAACACTTTCACTTAGCCATAGGAGTTTCACGGCGGGACTACTAGATAGCCCTGGTACCTCCGCGCTCGTCCGAATACGGGGCACGTATGTACATGACCAAATAATGGCCCTTCGTTAATGCGGAGGAATCCCGAAGATTCCGCTAAGTCATCGAGTGGTTGACCAGTCTCGCGCTTTATCATGACAGTCAGTTTTCAGCTTTCTCTACTGAGGTGCTCATCCGAATGAACGAGGGCATGATCGCAGTAGTTCTCCTAGTGCTACCTTAGCCGATATAGCCGAACGTAAGGTACCAAAACATGGGAGCCGGGCAAACCCAACATTTGACCAAAGACATGATTCGGAGCTGATGCATATAAGGCCAAACTCGCGACGCCGAACACTCCCTACGGTATTCGGTCTTTATAACATATGTCGGGCTGAACAATGCCCTTAATAATAAACCCGGAGTGTCCAGGTACATGCAATATCCTGACGTGGCCACATGCCAATAACGTCAGCATCCTTCTCGGTTGTATTGAGTATTCGGAGGATGTGAACAACAAGAGACAGTAAAAAAGGTTTACGCAGGGTCTTAATCTGAAAAGAAACCTTTGGGCGGGTCCCTGCTGCACGTCTGCACCTGTGTCTCCGTTGTGCCATGTCCTGGACGGGTGTAGCATGATTGTCATCTGTAAAAGAGAAGAACTTAGGTGAAAGTTGTCGTGCCAGAAAATTGGTTATTATCAATAAACCATTGAAATTCAAGATAAGTCAAGTTGAGCCGAACTAGCCCTGATTACACGCGGGAAGCCCCGGGTAGCGTCTATGAGGGTTTAACCATCAAACCAATCTCATGTATATGTAGTGATGCACCGTACTCGTCTAACCGTGTCCATGGTCTTGACGGCCTATCATTTATTCTGGTTGGTGAGGCCGTCTAGTGCTCGGCTGTTGAGGCCGCCGCACATTCTTCCGCGCGTAGAGAATGCTCAATATTTCCATTAGCTGTGATGGTGCCATGTGGACCGGGCATCTTAAGCTTGAGAGAAGTGTAATGCGATACTGCATTAAAATGAGCAAAAGCCGCTCTTCCGAGTAGTGCTTGATAGCCACTTCGGGATGGAGCGATGTAGAAAGTTAACTTTTCGCTTCGGAAGTTGTCGGGACAACCGAATACAACCTCTAGTAATAGAGAGCCCGTATAGCGGGCCTCTGGGCCTAGTATTACTCCCTTGAAGGTAGTATTACTGTGGCTTATTTTTGTTGGGTCTATCCCCATTTTGCGGACTGTGTCCTGATATATCAGATTTAGACCATTGCGTCGTCCATAAGGACTCGTGTGAGGTGGTATCCGTTTATTATTGGGTCTAACACCAAGGCAGCCAATCCTTCATGATGGATGCTTGTCGCGTGATCCCTGCGATCAAAAGTGATCGGGCAGGGCAACTAGGGGTTAAACTTAAGGTTGACGGTCTCTATGGCGCGTATGTCTCGGAGTGCATGTTTGGTTCTCCTCTTCGTCACATGGATCATGTTTACTATTTTAACCTCTGGTGGGAATTTTTTTCTGTCCTCTAGTGCTTTGCTGGCGAGGTTCGTCCTCGTCTACGCTTGGTGTCTCCCCCACCCCTTGTGTTCGGCGTTTAGCTTACTGGCCTGCTTGAAGACCCGACATTCTGTGTAGATGTACTTGCGACTTAATGAAAGCACCAATGTCGGTGTCAAAACCGGTAGATCTCGGGTAGGGGGTCCCGAACTGTGCGTCTAAGGCGGATGGTAACATGAGGCGGGGGACACTATGTTTACCCAGGTTCGGGCCCTCTTGATGGAGGTAATACCCTACGTCCTGCTTGATTGATCTTGATGATATGAGTATTACAAGAGTTAATCTACCACGAGATCATAGAGGCTAAACCCTAGAAGCTAGCCTATGGTATGATTGTATGTTGTCCTACGGACTAAACCCTCCGGTTCATATAGACACCGGAGGGGGCTAGGGTTACATAGAGTCGGTTACAAGGGAGGAGATCTACATATCCGTATTGCCAAGCTTGCCTTCCATGCCAAGGAAAGTCCCATCCGGACACGGGACGAAGTCTTCAATCTTGTATCTTCATAGTCCAACAGTCCGGCCAAAGGATATAGTCCGGCTGTCCGGAGACCCCCTAATCCAGGACTACCTCAGTAGCCCCGGAACCAGGCTTCAATGACGATGAGTCCGGCGCGCAGTTTTGTCTTCGGCATTGCAAGGCGGGTTCCTCCTTCGAATACTCCATAGAAGATTTTGAACACAAAGATAGTGTCCGGGTCTGCAAAACAAGTTCCACATACCACCGTAGAGAGAATAATATTTCCACAAATCTAATCTGCTGACACGTTTTGACAGCATGACATCATGTCATGGCCCGGTCATTATTCAAACCGTTTTTCTCAACCAACTATTGCACACATCGCGAGGTGGTTTCCTTGGCACGTCTTGTCGAAGCAGAGATCGTGTCCCCTTATCATGGGATTCTCATCAATACAGATGCGGGTAACCAAACCGCGCTATCAATTACGGTGCTTGGGGAATAAGAGGTTTTACCTAGTGAGTGGGGAGGCGCATCACCTCTTCTGCCCATATAAAGGGACTAGGATTCAGTCTTTTCACCCACGCCGTCTTCCCGCTTCCTTCCATTCTTCTCAGGCTTCAGCGCCCGAGCGTTCACATTTTCTACCCCCAAAAGGTCTTCCAAAGATGTCTAGGTCCGGAGCAGGAGGCAAATAGATGGCCTCTACCGTCCGAGAGAAGGATATCAAAAATCTTCGGGAGGCCGGGTATCTGGTCAAGAAAATCAACCACCGTCTCCCGACGGCGGGACAGATCGTCCCTACACCGGAACACCACGAGAGGGTTGTATTCCTCCCTCACTTTATCCGAGGGCTCGGGTTTCCACTCCACCCGTTCGTTCATGGCATCATGTACTATTATGGGATTGATCTTCACGATCTGTCCCCTAATTCCTTCCTCGACATATCGACATTCATTGTCGTGTGCGAGGCTTTTCTCTGTATTTCGCCGCACTTAGGTTTATGGCTGAAGGTTTTTAATGTGAAGCCCAAGGTGGTGGGCGGCGAGCACGCCGAGTGCTGGGGCGCTATTGTGAGCAAGATACCCAACATTGTATGGCCAACGGGAACCTTTAGTGATTCTGTCAAGGAGGGGCAACAGCAGTGGTTTTACATCACTGAGCCGTGCGGCAAGGAATGGGCCGCCTCTCCCAAGTTTCGATCTGGCGCCCCTCTGCGGCTTACATCCTGGGTCAAGAAAGGCCTGGACTGGCCCTCGTCTGATCAACTGTCGGTCCAGACGCGCGCTAAAGATATGGGAGATAAGAACATTGAACTTGTCAACTTAGTCCAGGTGATGTTAGTCTGCCGGATACTGCCTTGTCAACACCAGACTTGCAATCTATGGGAATTCGATCCGGACAGGCACCAAACTTTGCGAAGGTTCTTCGGCTCCTCGCACAAGGACATTTGGAAGGTGCTTTTCAAGTCCAGCAAATCATGGCCAGACTCCGCCGAAGACCGCGGGTACCAACTGTTCCGCCCCGCAAGTTTTGTGAGTTTATCAAACTTTTCTATCCGCATGACCCAAAGGAAGCGCTTAACGCGTGTTTATTCAACTCCCCTAGAGCTAGACGAAGAAGGTGGAGCGGATCCAAGACCTGGCCATCCCACTTCTGACGAAGATGCTGGTCCCGGCGCCCTACAAGGTGCCGGAGAAGACGGCCGAGAAGGAGGCCAAAAAGACCCAGGGCGGCCTTCGTCGTCGCGGCACTTCGGACACAATATCCGAAGACTCTGATACCTATTCTGCCTTCGAAGAGGATGAAAAGGAGGAGGAAGATGAATCCCCTGTGGGGGGAAAGAAGGAAGAGGACGGCCTCCGCACCCTTGGAGGCCGAACTGCACAAAAGGGGAAGGGCTTCTCTTCCAGAGGAGTCCACTGCCGCCGTTGACAGCGGCCCGGCATGGGATCCAAGGGCCCAGCCCCTGGTGAACTCATAAATATATAAAATCCAAGTACGTTTAAGCGTCCGGACTCATTGTGTCTTAGTATTTTAACCTTAGCCATATTTTTTGGTAGTCTGGTGAGGTCCCGTACCAAACAATCATCATCAGAGGACCTGCTGAGCTCAAATGCTATGGAGAGCGGGACGCCCCCAATGGCCCCTTCCTCCAACCAGGTGCATAACACCGAGGCTTCGTCCCAGAAGGACCCTGGCCGAGGAGGAAAGGAAGAAATTGTGAAGGCGGGGCCTGGAAGTCAAACCGTAGGGGCCGGACATGTGGGGGAAAAGATTCCCATGGGGTCTGATGGCGAGGGCGATCCTAAGTTCGCCTCCCCACAGGATGTGATTCCAGGGGCCTATATGGCTCCAGAATCAAGAAGGCAGCCTCCTTCGGCTGGAGGGGGCGTGCCTGTTCCGTCGGCGACCTCTGTCCATCCAGAGGTGTCGGATGCTTTGTTGGCGGTGTTACGAGATGCCTCCATCATCGACGAACACCGTGCCCTTATGGGTGCGGTGATTGGGAAGATTCAGTCAACTAAGAGTGGACTGAATGAAGCCTGTATCAGCCTTATAAGAGGCTTTGAGGTATGTTTTATAAGTTGTCGAAGAGGGTCATAGTATAGATAGTAGCCCCTGATACACTGTTCGGTGAAAGAAAGAACCGGACAGGGGATCACATTGATGATCACAGGAAGACTCATTGAATGATATTGATTTCTCTTCTGTTCCAAGCAGATACCTATAGCGGCTGCTGCCTCTCGTACTGCGGAGATCTCTGGACTTAATCAAAGTCTGGAGCAGGCCATAGAAGAAATTGGCCAATTGAAAATGCAGTTGAGGGATAAACAAGGTATGCACAAGCGTTGCACGCATTTATTGTGAAATAAATGTTCAGTATGAAATAAGCCGCATAATTTGTGCTAGGGGTTATGACGAAGTCGAGGCCCTCAAAAGGGCCGTTGCCGAGGCCGAGAAAAAGGCGGCCACGGAGCGGACTCTTCGTGAGAAACACAAGGCCAGAGTTATTAAAGCTAAGCAGGAGCTGCAAGAGGCCGTAAGAAAATGCGAGACCTTGGAGCAGAGTTTAACGGAGAAAGAGTCCGAACTCACCAAGGCACGTCAAGCCACGAGTGATGCCTGGGGAGAGACCCGAAGCGCCCTGCAGGGGATCCAAGAGGCGAGGAAGATCGAGGTGGGTAAGGCTTTTCCCATGTAAAGCAAGTATTTGAAGGGAAAACTATGTTTCTGATTGTGAATCCGGACTTTTCATGTGTATTTGCCGAGCTACCTCACAGCATATCAGATGCCGCTCAATTCTACCGAGCCGAAGGAAGGAACACCACCGATAAGCTCTTTTGGTCGCAGTATTTGGCGCCGAATTATCCGGTGCCTTTTGCCGATCAACTGAAACAGCTGATCGAACTGCATAAGGCGGCGGAACTAGCCATGAAAGGTATGGTTATCCGGCTATGGCCTGTCGAGCCGATTCCGAGCAGCTACTTTAGGCTCGTGAGGTGGCTTGTAAACACTTGCCCTCTACTTCACGTCATTAAGCGGTCGGTCTGTATAGAAGGAGCGTGAATGGCCTTCGCCCTCGCAAAGGTGCACTGGGGGAAGATGGATGCCGTAAATCTAGTGACCGAGGGACCGTCAGAGAGGAAGGAGCACCGCAAGCCCGAATTATATTATAAGAGTGTCCTGAAAGGATCCTACCTTGCAGCGAAGCTATGCACCAAGAACATTATATTTCCATGAATGTCGATCATGTTGTCCTTTGTAATGTTTGACCAAGGTCGTTCATATGTCGCCTGTTATATAAAAGTTTACCCTCCTGTGCGGCCGTTTGTATGTTAAGGCTGAGAGTTGGCCAGTCGTCGACTTCTGCCCCCATGTAAGAAGTACGGGGGTGTTCGGGATAAACCTGAGCACTCTTTATCCCAGTTTTGGGTCCTCCGAAGGAGGTACTCAGCACAACGAACCAGGCTATCAGACTATAGGGATTTATCACTCTCACTTAGCCATAGGAGCTTTAGTATGGTCGGCGCAGCCCCTTGTGTTCGGAAGACCGTACTGGGGGCTCTATAAGCGCCTGATCGGAGAAAAAGCCGATCCATCACACGCTGCATTGGTTATGGCATTGTGTGGGAGAAATCCTTAAAGATTTTGTGACCGCATGAAGAGCTGACCAGCTCTCGCCGTATCATGACAGTCAATTTTCGGCTTTCTCTACTGAGGTGCTCATCCGGAAGAACCGGGACACAATCGCAGTAGTTCTCCCAGTGCTACCTTAGACGATATAGCGGAACGTAAGGTACCAAAACATGGGAGCCGGGCAAACCCAACAATTGACCCAGGACATGATTTGGAGCTGATGCATATAATGCTATAGGTTCGGGGTGCCAAACTTCCATGAAGGTGTTCGGACTTTTATTGCCGTGTTACGGGAAAAACGAAGCCCCTGGCATATTTAAGGCATATCGCTGTGTACAGATGCGACTTGACGAAATGATTTCGATAAGAAATAATCAGCAGGTAAACGTCATATAAATCCATATGTTGTATTTGAATAATACGTCTATGTGTACGGGTACATGTAATGTGATATAAAAGGAGTTGTGATAGCAGAACCTGCTGTGACCAGGGGGAAGAGGTTGAGTGCGGATCCATATTATAGCCGGAAGTTTGCTGCGGGGAATGTCTAAGGATCCCCTGACGCGTTTGAGCTGCCTCTGTGGAGTCCATCCTGGTTGGTGCAAAGGTGAACCTGCGAAGGAAATATAAGAAACGTTTGCGTGCCGGAGGGTGGTTGAACCGCTGAGTTCGGCCTGTCATGGCCTTTGCCGGAGTGTTTTAATTGAGCTCTGGACGAGCCGGGGTATCCTTCCGCGAAGTAGTTTGGAGCCCCTTGACGGTGTGCGGGAGCCTTGGCATTGACTCGAGGTTCAGCTGCAAGGTGATGCTTGTTGTTTCTGCTGCTAAGGCAGTGATGTATTTGTTGGTGCCGAAGGAAGGTTCGGCCTTGCCATGAACTGTGATGACGTCGCGTGGACCGGGCATTTTGAGCTTACGGTAGGCATAATGTGGCACCGCGTCAAATCGAGCGAACGCGGTTCCCCCGAGCAGTGCTTGATAGTTACTGCGGAAAGGGGCGGTTTCGAAGATTAACTCTTCGATACGGTAATTTTCTGGTGATCCAAAGATTACCTCGAGGGCAATGGAGCCTGTACAGCTAACCTCCATACATGGTATGATGCCTCTAAAAGTGGCTTTAGTGGTATTGATCTTTGAATGATCGATGCCCATCTTGCGCATTGTGTCCTGGTAAAGCAGATTTAAATTTCTACCTCCGTCCATAAGGACTCGAGTGAGGTGGAACATGTCTACTATTGGGTTGAGGATTAGTGCGGCTGGATTGCCCTGATTGGCGTTAAACGGATGATCCGTGCAGTTGAAGGTGACCGGCCCTAGCTTATATTGTGGGACGGCTAGTTCCGTTGAGCCGCCTTCCCTAAGGGTGCATATCTGGTCCAAGTTGGCAATTTGGGTGGTATTTACCACATTCACCGATTGAATATGGGGGGGGGGATTTCTTTTGCTCTCCTGTGTTCAGCGATCTGGGCTCTTCGTCGCTTTGAGACCCCTCTTCGTTTTTGGCGCCTGCCTTGCCGGCTTGTTTGAAGACCCATCATTCTCGTGTGCCATGAATTTGGCATTGGCGAGCGAATATGCAGTCCAGACTGGATGGGCTCGGATTTGTATTTTTGGGTGGCCCTTTCCACTGACCGGACTTTGATCCCCTGAACCAGGCATTAACTGCCGTATTTTTGGCATTTTCACCATATTTGCGGCGCTTGTGTTTGTTGTGTTGTGGTTTGCCGTTGCTATCCCTGGCTTCTGATATGCCAGGTTTCCCTGCTGTATTAGTACTACGAGCCAACCAGCTATCTTCGCTCGCACAAAAGCGGGTCATAAGTGTCCTGAGGGCTGCCATGGGTTTTGGCTTCTCTTGGCTGAGGTGTCGGGCGAGCCATTCCTCATGGATATTATGCTTAAATGCCGCTAAGGCCTCTGCATCCAGATAGTCGACAATTTGGTTCTTCTTGGTTAGGAACCGGGTCCAGAATTTCCTGGCCGATTCCCCTGGCTGCTGGGTTATATGACTTAAATCGTCAGCGTCCAGCAGTCGCAATAATTCCCTGGAAATTGTCCAGGAATGCCTCTGCCAGGTTCTCCCAACTTCCGATGGAGTTTGTCGGCAAGCTATTGAGCCAATGCCGAGCCGACCCTTTGAGTTTGAGCGAGAGATACTTGATGGCATGTAGGTCATCCCTGCGGGACATGTAAATGTGGAGGAAGAAGTCTTCTATCCATACCACGGGGTCTGTAGTACTGTCGGTGTCAAAACCGGCGGATCTCGGGTAGGGGGTCTCGAACTGTGCGTCTAAGGCGGATGGTAACAGGAGGCAGGGAACACGATGTTTTACCCAGGTTCGGGCCTCTTGATGGAGGTAAAACCCTACGTCCTGCTTGATTAATATTGATGATATGTGTAGTACAAGAGTAGATCTACCATGAGATCCGAGAGGCTAAACCCTAGAAGCTAGCCTATGGTATGACTGTATATTGTTTCTATCGACTAGCCTGGCCTCGGTTTATATAATGCACCAGAGGCCTAGGATAACAAGAGTCCTAGCCGAATATGCCGGTGGGGAGGAGTCCTTGTCTTGATCGCCAAGTCTTGTGGAATCTTCCATGTATGCGGCAGCTGTCCGAACTGGCCCATGAGTATACGGCCATGGGGGTCCTCGGCCCAATCTAACAGATCGGGAGATGACGTGGTGAGTACCCCCTAGTCCAGGACACTGTTAGTAGCCCCCTGAACTGGTCTTCAAGTTAGAAACGCTCCTCGATTCTTCCGAACTGTTCTTCATCTTCGATTGTCGGTCTTGGAAACTGGTTCAACAAATCTTCCCATCTTCGATCTTGAGGATCACCGAAATGTATTCGACGAGTTTACATGTCGGGTATCTGAGGAGCCCCTTTAAGTTTCCGGCCTTAATCAATGCCTTGTTATTTTTATGCCACACCTCGGGTTTGAAGTTGTTCCCAGGAGGCAGTGTCCTCTTGCGTCCGAGCTCCAACGCCGGACTGCATTCGAGGTATCTTTGGCAGACGAACACCAACGCCGGACCGCTTCCGAGCTCCAACGCCGAAATGTATCCGAGCTCCAACGCCGGACTGTGTCCAAGCTCCAACGCCGGACTATATCCAAGATGTCATAGATCATCTTGGTCCAAAAAAGTTGAAGGAGTTTAGCTGAGCTTAATGCCAGAAATGCCCTCTATGGAGCCAGCCGCTAGCGCCTGAGCTTTATGCTGGACTGCTTCCGAGGTGGTGCACCACCTCGACTGTGGGCCGATTTTTTGTCAATATTTTTTATTGGTGCAATTTATTCTCTGCCGAGATATATAGCCAGTAGCCCTCAAGGTGTGTGTCGGTCTAAAACCCGAGATGCACCTGAAGGATGATGTAAGACCGCTGATCCCAGTAGCCGCTGAGACTCAGGTTGATTTGCAAAATCGTCCTGAGGATCAAGTCCTAGCTCGGCAGAATACTTCGGGATACAAAAAGTGGCGTGCTCAGTCCTCGAGACTCAGGTTGGGTCCGGCCGACCAACTTGAGGATCATAATCTCCTCGGAAACTGTATTGGACTTAAAATTTTCTGCATTGGACAGGCAATGCAGTAGCCCCCGAGACATTGGTCAGGTGGCAACACCAGATCAGGGGATCGATGTGCCCCTTTAATATTTGTAAATAATAAGCCAAAGCTCAGTAGCCCCCGAGCCTTAATGTGGGCACGGGTGGCCAAATTAAGGATCGATATCCATAGTAAAATCACAAATTATGTGTAATGACTCTATGTATCCAAGTACTTTACATCATTAATGCTCGGATCCGCATTGTACAAAACTTTGTTGACCGACCATCGGCTTCCACCTCCTCGGCCAGTAGCCGAGGAGTGTTTGTCCTACTTTATAAAGCCTTTATGAGGGCAAAGATTTACGACAAACAAGGCAATCTGGCCATACGGTTTTATAAACAAACGTACGCAGAGAGATATGTTATATTACTGTTTAACATAAGAAATGTCTTCCAAAGAAAATAGTCCCGCTATCGGTTCCTTTCTTTGGGTTGTCATGCTAAGCATGATCATGAAACCTCAGCTCCAATGTAAGAGCAAAATATCGAGGATTTAGTTTGGGAGGCCAGTTAATAGCCCCCGGTAGTGTTCGGCGACAGTCGAGGGCAAGCCGTAAACACTTCGTCCATTGTTATGAATGGCCCGTCATTTAACGCAGTCATCGGATCACTAACCAGTTTACCGGGATTTGTGACAGTCAGTTTTTGGCTTTCTCCACTGAGGTGCTTAACCATCTGAGCTGGAAGCACAATCGCAGTGGTTCTCCCTTTGCACGCCTAGCCGAACAAAGCGGAATGTAGGAAGCAAGTGCAGGAGCCGGGAAACCCAACTATTGACCAAAGACACAATTCTAAACCGATGCATATATAGCAATATCTGGGAATGTTTTTGCCGAATCTCTAAAGGTGTCCAGCTTTGCACTATGAGACTTGTGCTGAAAACACACAAATAGTTTAAAAGTGTCACAAGCTTGGAAAACCAAAAAAATGTTAGTAAAAACTTGACGTCCGAACAAGATCAAATGTTCGGTGCCAATCCAAAAATTGGTCTCAGAAAAAAAGAGTGCTTCTGTCGTGCTTTAACATGACACATCCTATCTCAAGACTTCAAGCGGGTCAGCCTACGGCTTCAACCTCCTATCCCGAAGGCGGAGTACTTCTCATTAGGCCAGTTTAGCAAACTAAACTCTAGCAGCTTTGAGAGAGAAATTAGGCTCCCCAGCTAGTGACCACACACTCGTGTCGAAAAAAGGAGTGATGAATAATAATAGAAATAAAAACTTTGCAACAACTAAGAAGAAGAACACTTATTATAAAACGGCTCATATAAATTTAAGAGCCCCCAAGTGACTTGGGTAAAAGAATTTTATGTATAATGATTGTATGTACCTAAGTACTAATATCATATCTTTGTTCACCCGAACTTTAAACGCGTCTTCACCGATTGTCGGCTTATCCCTCTTCGTCAAGGACCGAAAAGTATTATGTACTCCACCTGTCGAGAATATCGATAGTGTTTCCGATAACCAGGCAACCAGGCCATAAGGCTGTAACAGACAATGCGCGCTCAGGGAACTTATGCTATATTACAGACGAAGTGTAAGAAGCACCTTCGAGGAAAATAGTACCCCCACTGATACCTTTCTTCGGTGCTCATTATTACTATGAGACTTGTGCAATAGATTTTTTGTACTCATGAGTTCCGTCGTGTGCCGACCATGCTTGAAAACAATAAGAGCGCTAGCTTTCGGCTTCACCCAGTCTGAGGTCAGTGCTCGGAGGACCTGGTCGTGATAATCGCAGAGGTGCTCCCTTTACTCCCTAGCCAAACAATCGGGAACGTAGGGGTAAGCACAGGAGCTAGGCAACCAAGCTTGCAAATCGCTTAAGTCAATATGGTGCATATTGTGGCGTAATACACGAACAAGGAACAAAGCCGTACAAGTATAATCATATGCAAGAGGAAAAGCTTCATAAAGGAAGCCCCCAAATAAACGGGGTATTTGAATTTGTGCGTCACAAACAAATTTTGGACAAGGAAATTTTTACAAGCAACTTTTTTTTCCAAAAGGTATAATGTGTTTGGTATTGACGACGCAGTCCGAGCTTGATGTGGGACAAGGTTCCATCCCCCAAGCCGGTTCCGAGGTGGCGGAGCAAAGAGCTCGGCACTCCGAAGTTGTGACATAGCACGGTCAATGCAGGCCGGCAGAGTGATGCCGAAGTCCCCGGCATGGGGTAATGAAGTGTTGACGAAGCCCCCCGTCCAGCCGAGGTGACGCCAAAGGATATAGTCCGGCTGGATCATTTTCCTGTGCACAAAAAATAGTGCAAACCGGAGATAATAGTAATAATAATAATAATAATAATTAATCGTTGGATAATAAATAATTTATGCAAAGTGAGTAATAAAAGAAATATGGCCTGGCGCCAAAGTCAATGTCGATGCAGGGCGTCAGCGTGATGCGGTAAAGGCGTGGCAAAGCCTGAATTCACAGGTCGGTCCGAGTTCCGGATGCGGCGTTCGCCGGACTATATACGGAAACTTGACCGAACCACCATGCGATCCTCGTTAATGCGGCCACCATTTGATAGACCTGCGTACATATGATGGACAAACTAGAGTACTAGTTCTTTGGGAAAAATGAACCCAAACAAGCAAAAAATATTAGGATTAATAGCACCTGGTTTATTTGTTGTAGCAATCCGAAGAAAGGTGATTCCCAAAATTGGGACTCGATCCGCGCACCCATTGCCTGATGGGCGATAAAGTGACGGCACGGCGATGCTGGCAAAGGTTGGCTCGCCGAGGCAAAGCCCTCGGTCCAGCTAACCTGACGGAGCTGGTCGGCTAGTGACGCCGAAGTCTCCGAAGTATAGGTTGATGAAGAGATGGCGAAGCCCCTGGTCCAGCCGAGATGTTGAAGCCTCGATGTCAGCCGATGAGTCGAAGTAGGTCGGCGTAATGGACACCGACTTGAAGAAGCAACAGTGTGTCCCTGCCGATGCAGGTCGTCACGTGGTCGATGCCGGCTTGATGAAGTGACCATGCGGCGACGCCGGTATGCCCGCTCCGTGTAATCTGTGGGGCAGCGATGTCGGTGATGATTTATCCTTCGTGATGCCGGACTCTTGTTCGGCTTACCGAGATGATGATCCGAAGAAGTTGAGCTCGGCTCAACAAAGTGATGACGCGTCTAGCGCAGGTCGGCAGCCGTGGAGCAATATTGCCGAACTGGTTTGACACCAGCATGATGTTGAAGATTATGTTCAAAAGATTTTAAAGTTAGTGGGATGTGTTCGTGAACAAAACACAACACCCCATACAAAACTTCCTTCAAAAAGGATGTCCGAAATCCCGTTCATAAAAAAGATAAACTCGGGTCGGATTCGTTTTCGCGCAGAAAATAGATCCAAAAAGTGATGCACTAATTGGAAGGTTCCCGGAGTTTGGACGGTCGGATCGAGCTGAAATTTTGAGAGATGATAGATTTAGAAATTCCGCAGCAGATCAACGGTTGGATCTTCCAAAGGACGTCCGAGCTAGAAGCTGGACACCACGCCCTAAACTCGTCCAGATTTGACAGGGCTCCGGTATATTGTGGATTACCAGAGACTCCTCCATCGGAACTCGACAAAATTTTCCAGGGTTGTTGTAGACTCAATTCCGCACAATTCCACTGAAGCAATCGTTAAAACGACACTTGAGGAGGCGGTGGCGGCGGACATAAGTTTGTTGTCCAGAAAAACAGCACGGTCGCCCGAGGGCAATGTTGATGTTGAGCCCCCGGGCTCCCTGGATGATTGCTCCATGATGCTGATAGAGATCGGAGTTGATGCTTATAAAGGTCCTCATCCGAACATGACGATCGGAGGTAGGGCGCAGTCCTTGGTCGAACCAAGGTGACCAGTCGAGCTGGTGACGAAGATGCCGAAGTCGCAATTGATCTGCAGGCGAGCCATCAACCTTTTGCCGAACACACAGCGGAACTCGCAGTGAAAGCACCAATGTCGGTGTCAAAACAGGCGGATCTCGGGTTGGGGGTCCCGAACTATGCGTCTAAGGCGGATGGTAACAGGAGACAGGGAACACGATGTTTTACCCAGGTTCGGGCCTCTTGATGGAGGTAAAACCCTACGTCCTACTTGATTAATATTGATGATATGGGTAGTACAAGAGTAGATCTACCATGAGATCAGATAGGCTAAACCCTAGAAGCTAGCCTATGGTATGATTATATGTTGTTTCAATCGACTAGTCTGGCCTCGGTTTATATAATGCACCAGAGGCCAAGGATAACAAGAGTCCTAGCCGAATACGCCGGTGGGGAGGAGTCCTTGTCTTGATCGCCAAGTCTTGCGGAATATTCCATGTATGCGGCAGCTGTCCGAACTGGCCCATGAGTATACGGCCATGGGGGTCCTCGGCCCAATCTAACAGATCGAGAGATGACGTGGTGAGTACCCCCTAGTCCAGGACACCGTCAAGTACCATCGTATGATTCGATGTTTACGGGTTTAAACCCTTCCGGGAATTCGTGATCCATTACTTCATCAGTGAAGCATAAGGGGTGTGCGGCGCCTCTGTGCCGGGCTATATCGCGACGCGGTTCATACGAGTCTGGTCTGCCATGTCCGGCTCGGCCGGATTTGCTTTTAGTGTATCCGGCGTGACGATCATCATCGCGTATTGTTGCTTTCATTGAGAGTTCCACTGTGCCGTCACCGTAAGGCTTGATGGCTCCTTTGATCATCGGTAACGATGTGGTCCAAGGTGAGGTTTTTCTCCCCGGATAGATCCTCGTATTCGGCGGCTTCGCACTGCAGGCCAACTCGCTTGGCCATCTGGAGCAGATCGAGTGCTACGCCCCTGGCCATCAGGTCAGGTTCGGTAACCTAAACTACACTGCCGACATCCGCGGAGACTTGATCTTCAACGGATTCGAGCCCATGTCTGGTGCGGTGGAGTGGGTCCCGAACTATGCGTCTAAGGCAGATGGTAACATTGAGGAGGCTCCGGGGAACTCAAGAGGGCCTGAACCTCAGTAGCCCCTGAACAGGCTTCAATGATTATGAGTCCGGCGCGCAGTTTTGTCTTCAGCATTGTAAGGCGGGTTCCTCCCTCGAATACTCCATAGAAGATTTTGAACACAAGGATAGTGTCCGGCTCTGCAAAACAAGTTCCACATACCCCCGTAGAGAGAATAATATTTCCACAAATCTAATCTGCTGACACATTTTGACAGCATGACATCATGTCATGGCCAGTCATTATTCGAACCATTTTTCTCAACCAGCACCGTACATATCGCGAGGCAGTTTTCTCGACACGTCTTGTGAAAGCAGAGATCGTTTCCCCCTTATTAGGGGATTCTCATCAATACGGACGTGGGTAACCCAACCGCGCCATCAATTACGGCGCTTGGGGAATAAGCAATTTTACTAGACAAGTGGGGAGGCGTATCACCTCCTCCGCCCTTATAAAAGGACAAATATTCCCCCTTTTTACCCACGCCTTCTTCCTCCTTGCTTATCCATTCTCATGCACTTGAGCTCCAGTTCCCAAATCCGCGTCTTTCTTCTCAAACCACTCCAAGCATGTCCGGAGCGGGAGGGAAGTGGATGGTCTCCTCCGTCACGGAGAAGCACATCGCAAAGTTACGGGAAGCCGGATATCTGGCCGCGGATATCGCGCACCGGCTGCCAGATGCGGGACAGATCATCCCTACGCCCGAACCCCAAGAGAGGGTAGTTTTTCTTACCCACTTCGTCCGCGGACTGGGATTTCCCCTCCACTCGTTTGTCTGCGGGCTCATGTTCTACTACGAGCTGGATTTTCATGATCTGGCCCCCAATTTCATCCTCAACATCTCAGCATTTATCGTCGTGTGCGAGGCCTTCCTCCGCATCAGGCCCCACTTCGGCCTGTGGCTGAAGACCTTCAATGTTAAACCGAAGGTGGTGGTCGGCCAGCAAGCAGAGTGAGGAGGCGCCATGGTGGGCAAAATGCCTAATGTCACCTCGCTCGAAGGCTCCTATGTGGATACCATAAAGGGGTGGCAATCGGGGTGGTTCTACATCACCGAGCCGCGCGACACAGACTGGGTGGAGGCCCCCAAATTTTGATCCGGAATCCCCACACGGCTCACCTCCTGGAAAGAGAAGGGCCTGTCCTGGGGTTCTCCTGTAGAGCTGACCGGACTCCAGACCTGCATCAGGAACATGATGAGCAAGAAAATCAAGCTCGTCAACATGGTCTAGGTCATGCTCTTCCGTCGGATCCTCCCGTGTCAACGACGGGCATTCAATTTGTGTGAGTTCGACCCGGCCAAGGACCAGACGCTGCGAGAGCTCTTCGACACGATGCACAAGGACGTCTGGAAGGTGCTGTTCAAGGGCGCTGAGGTACCTCCTCACCTTACCGAGGACCGCAAACTCAGCGCAAAGCGCCATGCCAATCTGGTAAGTTTTCATATCTCACAGGATATTTATTTGACCTAGTTTAATCATGTGCGCGATCTAAGCTTCCACACCATTAACAGGACTGGGTAAAGATAGCGGAGCAGCTCGATTGCCCAGCCCCCCTGCCTGAAGATCCTGAAGATGCTCTCCTAATGGAGATGCTGGCTCCAGCACCTTACGAGGTGCCGGTGAAGAAGACCAAGAAGAAGGCCACGGGGACCCGAAAGGGTCTCCGGCGCAAGGTTATATCGGACTCATCGTCCGATGACTCCGACGCTCACTCCTCCCATGAAAATGAGGAGGAGGACGAGGAAAGCTCTCCCCCCCAGCCGGGGGAGACAAGAAAAGGAAGGCCGACCCAACCGGGGAGGCCGAAGGGTCCAAGAAGGGAAGGACCCTCCTTCCGGACTACTCCACGACGGCCGCCTACAGCGGCGACGAGTGGTTACCCAGGGAGAAGCCCCTTGCGAAGTCATAAGTATCTGGACACCATAGTAATTCATGGCATTTTTTATTGCACTGTTTCTCATTACGCCGCATATGATTACGCAGTCCGTCCCGAGCTCATGTCGACGTAGATTCATTGGATGGTTCATTGGACTCATCGGATATGAATAGTGATTCACCTCCGACCGCCTCCACCCCTTGCCCTACGGACAACGTCGAGGTGTTGTCCCGAAAGGCACCGAGCCGAGGGGAGGTAGTCCTGGGGGCGCCTCGAGGAGACCTTCCGGACCCTAGGCGCAAAGGGAGCAAGACTCCCACGGGCTCCAAGTTTGGCCCCCAGCCGAATACTGCCCCGAAACCTTCGGTGGTTCCGGACTCCGGCAGGCGATCCCCCGTTAAGGGGGGCAAGCCGCCCATGTCGGTGTCCTCAATCCATCCAGAGGCACCGGACAACTTGCTGGAAGCGCTTCGCAGTGCTTCCATCGACGAGGAGCACCGCACTGTCATGAGTGCGATGATCGAGAAAGTTTAGTCCGCCAAAAACGGACTGACTGAAGCTTGCTCCAACCTCCTAACAGGCTTTGAGGTAAGCAATCAAAATATAAGAAAATATTACCTCATAGACAGTAGCCACTGATGCTCTGTTTGGTGTTCGTGAAGAAAGGCCGAATAGAGGATCAAATGATGACTCAGGAGTCTAATCAGAATATGTCTATGTGTATGTGCATGTTTCACTGTTGGCCGCTGCCGCACGTACTTCGGAGGTCTCTGCACTGAAGCAGGACCTAGAGCAGTCCGAGGACGAGCTCGGCCTTACCAAGAGGCAGCTCGAGGAGAGCAAAGGTAAGCAATACCTTGTCTATATATTTAAAAAGAAGTTCGGGTGTAAGTAATAGGATCATCATGAATTTGCCAGGGGCCACGACCGAAGTGGCGACCCTGAAGAAGGCGATGTCCAAGGCCAAAGACAAAGCGGCCAAGGAGCGCATTGAGCAGGAAAAGCAAGAAGCCCGGGTAGGAGAGGTGCAGCAAGAGCTCGAGGCTCTCGCCAAAAATCACGAGTCCTTGGATCTTGACTCTAAGACGCGAGAGTCCGAGCTTGTGAAGGCGCTCGAAAGCGCCCGGAGCGCCATGGCTGAAGCCCACAAGGCCCTCCAGGAGATTGATGCGGTGAAGAAGATAGCAGCGGGTAAGGCATTCATTATGCAAAGCAAGCATGTGAAGGAAACTTTCCTTTTACTTACCCGAGTTCGGAGCTCTCCAGGAGCGTTCGCAGATCTTCTCCGCAGTGTACTGGATGCCACGGAGTTTTACCAAGCTGAGGAGGGGAGCTCGACGGAAAAGTTGTTCTGGTCTCAGTATACTGGGACCGAACACCCAATCCCCTTGAGCGACCAGCTGAAGCAATTGGTCGAGCTTCACAAGGCGGCCTGACGGAGTCCTGGATTAGGGGGTGTCCGAATAGCCGGCCTATACCTTCGGTCGGACTCCAGGACTATGTAGATATAAGATTGAAGACTTTGTCCCGTGTCCGAAAGGGACTTTCCTTGGCGTGGAAGGCAAGCTTGGCGATACAGATATGTAGATCTCCTACCATTGTAACCGACTCTGTGTAAACCTAGCCCTCTCCGATGTCTATATAAACCGGAGGGTTTTAGTCCGTAGGACGAACATACAATCATACCATAGGCTAGCTTCTAGGGTTTAGCCTCTCTGATCTCGCGGTAGATCTACTCTTGTACTACCCATATCATCAATATTAATCAAGCAGGACGTAGGGTTTTACCTCCATCTAGAGGGCCCAAACCTGGGTAAAACATTGTGTCCCCTGCCTCCTGTTACCATCCGCCTAGCCGCACAGTTCGGGACCCCCTACCCGAGATCCGCCGGTTTTGACACCGAAACGGCCGAACAAGCCATGAAGGGTCTTATAGTCCGGATGTGGCCTGGCCAGCCCTTGCCTGGCAGTTACTTCGGTCTGGTGAGGTGGCTTGTAGATGCCTGCCCTCGGCTTGAAGTCATAAAGCAGTCAGTCTGCATCGAGGGTGCGCGCATGGCTTTTGCCCGGGCGAAGCTGCACTGGGCGAAGCTGGACGCCGTGAAGCTGGTGGAGGGGCCGCCGGAGGGCAAGGAGCATCACTGCCCCGAAATGTATTATGACAGTGTCTTGAAGGGTTCCCGCCTTGTGGCGAATGAATGTGCCAGAGATGTAATTTTTGAATGAACATGCTCATGTGATCCTGTAATGTGAAACAAGTTCATTTGTGCTATGCAACGCTTTCTTAATTTAAAATATTACCTTCTGTGCGGCCGTTTATAAAATCTGAGAGTTGGCCAGTCGGCGGCTTCTGCCCCCATGTAATTAGTACTGGGGTGTTCGGGATAAACCTGAGCACTCTTTATCCCAATTTTGGGCCCTTCGAGGGAGGTGTTCAGCACAATGAACCAGGCAATCAGACTATAAGGCTTTATCACTCTCACTTAGCCACAGAATTCTACAATTTTAAATTTTGGCGAAGCCCCTAGTATTCGGAAGGCTGAATTTGGGGTGCTATACACGCCTAAGTCTGGCAAGGCCGACTCCTCGTCCGAAGCGGAAAAAGTATTTAAGGACTTGAGACCTCTCGAACAGCGACCAACTCTCGCCATATCATGACAGTCAGTTTTCGGCTTTCTCTACTGAGGTGCTCGTCCGGAAGAACCGGGACACAATCGCAGTAGTTCTCCCAGCGCTACCTTAGCCGATATAGCGGAACGTAAGGTACCAAAGCATGGGAGCTGGGCAAACCCAACTATTGACCCAATACATGATTTGGAGCTGATGCATATAATGTTATAAGTTCGGGGTGCCGCACTGTCAAAAGTGTTCGGACTTCTCACACGGTATTATGGGCTAAACGAAAGCCCCTGGCGTACTGACCGTACCAGAATGTACGGATGCAAGTTGTCGTAAATGAAAATATAAGAAAAAAGGGGATGAATAATGCAATAATAGACTAATGCTATGCATTGTTATTTAAATAATATGTCGAAGCGTACTGATACAAGTAGTGCAATAAGCAGAAAATAGGACTATTTGACATGTCCTATCCAAGGGCAAGCTGTGTATGGATAGTAGAAAGCGGGTATATTGATTATTATTAGAGACCACCCATGTACATCTTAGTTTCTTGCCTCCATGGTTGTTCCTTCCCGTAATGTGTCCGGCAGTCGTACTGCCGGAAAGGGCTTTCAGAGAGTTAGGTCCTGAAAGAGAAAAAATGATAAAGGTATACAGCCCTAGGGCGGTTAAGCCGCATTGCGGGACATGCCCTGATCTTGCCCCCGCGTATGCCCATGGTATTTTCAGTGCGTAATTATGTACGCACGGCACAGATTTCGTTGCTTGACTGGGACTAGGATGGGGGCCAAATTGCTAGGCGGCTCTGAACGTGCCAGGCGATCCTGTTGCAGTTTACTCCATACTCGCTTGACGGTGTCGTGGGGGTTGTATCGCCGAATTGGTGGTTTGCCTTAAAAGGCTGCTTTGTGCTTCTGCTGCGAGGGCTGCAGTGTGCTCTTCCGTGCGGAGCGAGCATTCTATGTTTCCATTTACTGTTATGACCCCCCTAGGTCCTGGCATCTTGAGCTTGAGGTATGCGTAATGCGGTACCGCATCGAATTTTGCAAATGCGGTTCGCCCGAGCAGTACGTGATAGCCACTTCGGAACGGGACGATATCAAAGATTAACTCCTCGCTTCGGAAGTTGTCTGGAGATCCCAAGACCAATTCCAGTGTGATTGAGCCCGTGCAATGGGCCTCTACACCTGGGATGAGGCCCCTAAAGGTGGTTTTGGTGGGTTTGATCCTCGAGGGATCTATACCCATTTTAAGCATTATATCCTGATAGAGCAGGTTCAGGCTGCTGTCGCCGTCCATAAGGACTTGAGTGAGGTGAAATCCGTCGATGATGGGGTCTAGGACAAGTGTGGCGGATCCGCCATGACGGATACTAGTGGGGTGGTCCCTGCGATCAAAGGTGATCGAACAAGCGAACCATGGGTTGAACTTTGGGGCGATGGGCTCCATCGCATAGACGTCCCTTAGTGCACGCTTCCGTTCCCTCTTGGGAATGTTGGTTGTGTATATCATGTTCACCGTCTTCACTTGTGGGGGGGACCTCTTCTGTCCTCCCGTGTTAGGCGGCCGGGGCTCCTCCTCGTCATCACTATGCAGCCCCTTGTCCTTGTTTTCAGCATTTAACTTGTTGTCCTGCTTGAACACCCAGCATTCTCTGTTGGTGTGATTAGCTGGCTTATCGGGGGTGCCGTGGATTTGACACGAGCGATCCATTATGAGATCCAAACTCGACGGTCCCGGAGTATTTATTTTGAATGGCTTTTTCCGCTGACCGGATCTAGAGACTCTGAATCCGGCATTGACTGTCGTATCATCGGTGTTATCGCCATTGTTGCGGCGCTTTTGTCTGTTACAACGTGGTTTTCCATTGGCATCTTTGGTATCCGGAGTGCCCGGATTCCTTGATGTGGTGTTGCTGCGAGCCAGCCAGCTATCCTCGCCCACGCAAAAGCGGGTCATGAGTGTCGTGAGGGCTGCCATAGACTTTGGCTTCTCCTGGCCGAGGTGTCGGGCAAGCCACTCGTCACAGATGTTATGCTTGAATGCCGCTAAGGCCTCTGCATCCGGACAGTCGACAATTTTGTTTTTCTTATTTAGGAACCGTGTCCAGAATTGCCTGGCCAATTCCCATGGCTGCTAAGTTATATGGCTCAAGTCATCAGTATCCGGTGGTCGCACATAAGTGCCCTGGAAGTTGTCAAGGAATGCATCTTCCAAATCCTCCCAACTGCTGATGGAGTCTGCTGGCAAGCTATTCAGCCAATGCCGAGCTGGTCCTTTGAGTTTTAGTAGGATGTACTTGATGGCATGTAGATCATCACCGCGATCCATGTGGATGTGAAGGAGGAAATCCTCAATCCATACAGCAGGATCTGTTGTACCATCATACAATTCGATATTTACGGGTTTAAAACCCTCCGGGAATTCATGATCCATAACTTCATCAGTGAAGCATAGGGGGTGTGCGACGCCTCTGTGCCGGGCTATATCACCACGCAGTTCATATGAGTCTTGTCAGCTGTATCCGGCCCGGCCAGATTTACTTTTAGTGTATCCGGCATGACGGTCATCGTCCCGCGTTGGCGCGCGCCCCTGTGACCCATATATTGACCTTGCATGTTTTGCCCTGCTGTCCAATACGTCTCGCAGGTCCCGTGTGTTGCCTCAGGCCTTGGTATTTTTGATTGAGTTGCAGCGGGGTGCAGACTGAAACGCCTCTCTGGATCGGCCACGTGGTGGTCGGTCAGCCGCATCGTACACTAGTGATGGAGGTTTCAATGCTTCCTCCTCGAGGTGAGGTAGCAACATGCGCTTTGGGTAACTCTTGGAGGGGCGCTCGAGTTCGCATTCCTCGGTCGCAAGGACTTTGGTCCATCTGTCTGCTACCAAGGCTTGATCAGCTTGAAGCTGTTGTTGCCTTCTCTTCAGGCTATTTTCTGTGGCCATAAGCCGGCGCTTGAAGTGCTCCTGCTCGACAGGATCCTCACGCACGATAAATTCTTCGTCGCCGAGGCTCACCTCGTCTTCGGAGAGAGGCATGTAATTGTCCTCCTCTGATTCTCCATCTACTGCCTATTTTGGAGGGCTAGCTTGTTCACCCTCCCGCTCTACATCGTGTTGGAGGGGATTGTGGTTGTCTTCGGCACTATCCGGAGTGTTATTGTCTCCTGTGCCGGTATCACTACTTTTGCTATGGTGGGACTTAGAGCGGCGCTGCTGACGTCGGCGCTTGGGTTGCTTCTTGGAGGGGTCATCCTCCGTTATCTCGTCGCCATTGCCTTCTTTGGGGGTGTCCACCATATATATATATATATATATATATCATATGATGAGGTGGCGGTGGTTCCTGTTCGTCTCCTACATCCTCGTCCATACTGTCAATGTCTTCAGAGTCGAAGTCGAGTATGTTGGTTAAATCGTCGACAGTGGCTACTAAGTGGGTGGTGGGTGGGCAGCAAATTTCTTCGTCGTCCGCATCCCATTCTAGCCGGACATAGTTCGGCCAAGGTTCTCCTGACAAGGAGAGAGACCTTAGTGAATTTCTCAAATCGTCGAAAGGCGAGTGCTGAAAGATATCTGCAGAGGTGAACTCCATGATCGGCGCCCAGTCGGATTCGATAGGCACGGATGCAGGCGGCTCAGAGTCCGTGGCAGGAGACGAATCCAGTGGTTCGGCAACACGGCTCTCATAAGGGGTGAAGTCAGTATCCGGCTCCATCGCCACTGAGAGTGCAGCCTCCATGGCAGGGTCTATCCCTCTGTCCTCGGATGGCGCAATGTGCTCCGGATTGAAGGCCGGAGTAGTTGTAGATGTGATCTCCTGAACACTATCCGACGGCAGAGTTACGTCATGCTCAACGTGATTGTGCCAGCCCTTTGAGTTTGAGCGGGAGATACTTAATGGCATGTAGGTCATCCCCGCGGGACATGTGAATGTGGAGGAAGAAGTCTTCTATCCATACCGCGGGGTCTGTAGTACCATCGTATGATTCAATGTTTACAGGTTTAAACCCTTCTGGGAATTCGTGATCCATTACTTCATCAGTGAAGCGTAAGGGGTGTGCAGCTCCTCTGTGTCGGGCTATATCATGACGCGGTTCATACGAGTCTTGTCTGCCATCTCGGCCGTCTTCTCCGGCACCTTGTAGGGCGTCGGGACCAGCATCTTCGTCAGAAGTGGGATGGTCGGGTCTTCGGGTAATGGGGTCGGACAATGGATCCGCTCTGCCTTGTTCGTCCAGCTCTGGGGGAGTTGAATAAACACGCATTAAGCGCTTCCTTTGGGTCATGTGGATAGGAAAGTTTGATAAACTCACCGAACTTGCGGGACGGGGCAGTTGGTACCCGCGGTCTTTGGCAGAGTCCGGCCATGATTTGCTGGAGTTGAAAAGCACCTTCCAAATGTCCTTGTGCGAGGAGCCGAAGAACCTTCGCAAAGTTTGGTGCCTGGCCGGATCGAATTCCCATAGATTGTAAGTCCGCTGTTGGCAAGGCAGTATCCGGCGGACTAACATCACCTGGACTACGTTGACAAGTTCAATGTTCTTATCTCCCATATCTTTAACACGTGTCTGGAGCACCGATAGTTTGTCGGACAAGGGCCAGTCCAGGCCCTTCTTGACCAAGGATGTAAGCCGCAGAGGGGCGCCGAATCGAAACTCGGGAGAGGCGGCCCATTCCTTGCCGCACGGCTCAGTGATGTAAAACCACTGCTATTGCCACTCCTTCACAGAATCACAAAAGGTTCACGTTGGCCATACGACGTTGGGCATCTTGCTCACCATAGCGCCGCCGCACTAGGCATGCTCGCCGCCCACCACCTTGGGCTTCACATTGAAAATCTTCAGCCATAAACCGAAGTGCTGCGAAATACGGAGAAAAGCCTCGCACACGACAATGAATGTCGATATGTTGAGGAAGGAATTAGGGGACAGATCATGAAGATCGAGCCCATAATAGTACATGATGCCACGTACGAACGGGTGGAGGGGAACCCTAGCCCACGGATAAAGTGAGGGAGGAATACAACCCTCTCGTGGGGTTCCGGTGTAGGGACGATCTATCCCGCCGTCGGGAGACAGTGGTTGATTTTCTTGACCAGATACCCGGCCTCCCGAAGCTTTTTGATATCCTTCTCTCGGATGGTAGAGGCCATCCATTAGCCTCCTGCTCCGGATCCGGACATCTTTGGATGACCTTTTGGGGGTAGAAAAGGTGAACGCTTGGGCACTGGAGCCTGAGCACAATGGAATGAATCGGGAAGAAGGCGTGGGTGAAAAGAGTGAATCCTAGTCCCTTTATAAGGGCGAAAGAGGCGATGCACCTCCCCACTCACTTGGTAAAACCTCTTATTCCCCAAGTGTCGTAATTGATGTTGCTGTTGGGTTACCCGCATCCGTATTGATTAGAATCCCGTGATAAGGGGACACGATCTCTACTTCGACAAGACATTCCAAGGAAACCACCTCGCGATGTGTGCAATAGTTGGTTGAGAAAAACGGTTTGAATAATGACCGGGCCATGACATGATGTCATGCTGTCAAAACGTGTCAGCAGATTAGACTTGTGGAAATATTATTCTCTCTACGGTGGTATGTGGAACTTGTTTTGCAGAGCTGGACACTATCCTTGTGTTCAAAATCTTCTACGGAGTATTCGGAGGAGGAACCCGCCTTGCAATGTCGAAGACAAAACTGCGCGCCGGACTCATCGTCATTGAAGCCTGGTTCAGGGGCTACTGAGGGAGTCCTGGATTAGGGGGTCTCCGGACAGCCGGACTATATCCTTTGGCCGGACTGTTGGACTATGAAGATACAAGATTGAAGACTTCGTCCCGTGTCTGGATGGGACTTTCCTTGGCATGGAAGGCAAGCTTGGCAATACGGATATGTAGATCTCCTCCCTTGTAACCGACTTTGTGTAACCCTAGCCCCCTCCGGCGTCTATATAAACCGGAGGGTTTAGTCCGTAGGACAACAACTATCATACCATAGGCTAGCTTCTAGGGTTTAGCCTCTACGATCTCGTGGTAGATCAACTCTTGTAATACTCATATCATCAAGATCAATCAAGCAGGACGTAGGGTATTACCTCCATCAAGAGGGCCCGAACCTAGGCTAACATCGTGTCCCCTGCCTCATGTTACCATCTGCCTTAGACGCACAGTTCGAGACCCCCTACCCGAGATCTGTCGGTTTTGACACCGACAATGGTAAAGAAAGAGAACCATAGGTTCAAAAACCTATGACTTTTCCACCTAAGTCAACTAAAAATAATGATCATGAAGAATTTGAACGCTTTGCTGAAATGTTGAGGCCAGTCTTTTTGCGCACTCGCTTGATTGATATCTTGAAAATGCCTCCATATGCAAAGTATATGAAAGACATCATCACAAATAAGCTAAAAATACCGGAAGCTGAAATCTCCACTATGCTTGCTAATTATACTTTTAAAGATGGAGTACCTAAAAAACTTGGAGATCCGGGAATACCAACTATACCTTGCTCTATCAAAAAGAATTATGTGAAAACTGCTTTGTGTGATTTAGGAGCTGGTGTTAGTGTTATGCCTTTCTCTTTATATAGAAGACTTGACTTGAATAAACTCATACCTACTTAAATATCTTTGCAAATGGCTAAGAAATCAACTTCCATACCTATCGGTATCTGTGAGGATGTGCTCGTTGTTGTTGCTAATGTTACTATTTTTGACTGACTTTGTTATACTTGAGATGCCCAAGGACGACAACATGTCGATTATCCTTGGTAGACCATTCTTGAATACTGTAGGGGCTGTTATTGATTGCAATAAAAGCAAGGTCACTTTTCATATTAATGGCAATGGGCATAGTATGCACTTTCCGAAGAAACAATTCCATGTGAATGGTATTAATATTATTGAAAAATCTCCTACAATCACTATTGGAAGTTTTCAAATACCTCTACCTACTGTCAAAAAGAAATATGAAATACTTATTGTTGGGGAAATGCATATCCCCATTGAGGTAACTTAGTGATTTACAAGAGTTCTTCGGTTTCATGCTAATTGAATGTGGTTGTTAATAAGACTTGATCAACCTTATTAATGGATCATTTTTGAACGGTATGGAGTTGATGAATTTAGTAAACATTACTTCTATCCCTACTTTTCATTCTCTTTTTTATTAGTTAAATAAAATAAAATGCCATGTTTTGTCAGTTTTCTGAATTTCCCGTGCAATGAAAAATGACCCAAAAAAAACTTCTCAGAATGCCCTGAGAATTTAATATGATTTTTTCTGAATATTTGAGAATTTTTGGTGCAATAAACATCAGAGAGAGGTGCATGGGTTGTGGTACCTAGGTGGGCCCCCTCACTTACCTCTTCATACCACATCATCACTTACCTCTAGAAAAAAAATCCCCATTGCTCTCTGTCTCGTGTTCTTGTGCTCAAACCCACGGATTTCGATCTTTTTGCTCTAAGCTCCGTTTCTGAAACCGTTTCGGCGGATTGTTGCTTGGTATGTGACTCCATCATTTGTCCAATTAGTTTTTTGTTTTCTTGCTTACACTTTGATTAATTAGATACTCTTGGTGTTGCTGTCGATGTGCTTGCATGTTGAATTCCTAGTGTTCTAAATAGTTGCTATCAATCTTACAAAGTTTTGTTGACAAATTTTTGTCACTCCAATTTTTTTTATTTTCAGAAAATTGTACGCGGACATGAATATCTTCAGAAAGTTTGGCTCTAAGAAGAACTCCAAGGGTGTTATTGGGGAGTCTTCTGACAATGATCTCCACCCTCGGAGGTTGGCGGAAGTACGGCCGTGTGAATGGCCGCACACCCCATTCCTGCAAGAGGCTGGAATTCTTGAGGAGTTCATGCAATACATTGCTAATGTCGGCCTCACCGACTTCATCGCGGATGAGTATGACCAACACCAAATCCTCACAAACATCTTTGTTCAGAGCTTTACTTTCTTACCTAGAAATAGTCCTCCTGATGTGAGCTTTGATTTATATGCTGAAAACCATTAGATACCCCTTACTGAGTTTTGTGACATATGCATGATCCCGTCTGATGGGAGCTAGGTTGAGCCTAGGCCAGCTGGGTTTGAGGATTTTTATCACACCCTGATAGTGGGTGACAAGAGAGGAGTGTCAGCCACTATGGCTGCTAGCATACACTTTCCTGCCGTACATTATTTTGCTTTATTTGTTGCTAAGTGCTTGCTTGCTAGAAAGAAAGTAGGTGCACTCAGTGCACCAGACTTTTCTATTTTTGTAGGGGAACGTAGTAATTTCAAAAAAAATCCTACGCACACGCAAGATCATGGTGATGCATAGCAACGAGAGGGGAGAGTGTTGTTTGCGTACCCACGTAGACCGTAAGCGGTAGCGTTATGACAACACGGTTGATGTAGTAGTACGTCTTCATGATCGACTGATCCTAGTACCAAAAGTACGGAACCTCTGTGATCTACACACGTTCGACTCGGTGACGTCCCACGAACTCACGATCCAGCAGAGTGTCGAGGGAGAGCTTCGTCAGCACGACGGCGTGATGACGGTCATGATGATGCTACCGGAACGGGGCTTCGCCTAAGCACCGCTACGATACACCCGAGGTGGATTATGGTGGAGGGGGGCACCGCACACGGCTAAGATATCAATGATCAACGTGTGTGTCTATGGGGTGCCCCCTATGTCGGATTTCGGGTTCCGGCAGACCCTTGAGGTTCGAACACTGGGGTGCGCGCGGAGATCTCTCCCCTACCGATCGACGCCCAATCTCCTCGCGTGATCTAAGCTGGAAACAACGAACAACACAAGGGACACGAGGTTTATACTGGTTCGGGCCACCTTTGTGGTGTAATACCCTACTCCAGTGTGTGGCGTGGTGGATTGCCTCAGGGGCTGATGATGAACGGTACAAGGGAAGAACAGCCTCGCGAGAGGTGTTTTTGAGCTGGTGCGATGAACTGCTTGGGTGAGTTCAGTCGCCTCTCTCTCTCTATGCTAGGGCTCTCCTAGATCTCTAGATGTCCTCCTCTCTCCTTTTCTCTATTTCCTCTCTCCTCTCTTTTTTTTGGTGGCTAGCTCTATTTATAGAAGCCCTGGGCCTCTCCCCAAATAATGAGCGAGAAGGGCGCCAACAATTGGCCATTTTGAAGGGGAACATCTAGTACAAGTTATCCTGACCAAAGGTGGTCTTCGGCTGCCAAAAGCATTGGTGATGACGCCGTCTTGGGCTCCACAGTGATCTTCGTCCTGACGCTCTACTGGTCTTGGTCTCGTTGCACCGGAATGGTAACCTTTGCCCGATGCCTTGGCCTATGCTTGCCCCCTTTGCACCAAAGGGGAAACAAGGACATTGCGCAGGCCGGCGCCCGCCTGGCGCCCGCCTGGTCTCAATCGTCATGGCTTGAGTCATGGGCTCCTCATGAGGTACCGCTGCCTTGATCTCTCTGCCTCCTCGCGAGCCTGTCTAATGAGGTTCCCTCTGACGAAGCTTCCGGTCGTCCGCCCCGCGAGGCTTGGCCCCTCGCGAGGGTCTTGAGCTTGAGCTGATGAAGATGGGCCGCGCTGGGTCCCCACTTGAGCCACGCCGCAGGCGGGCAAGTCTGGGGACCCCCGTTCCCAGAATGCCGATAGTAGCCCCCGGGCCCAAGGCGCGCCCGGGCTTAGCCTAGCAGGGAAGCGAAGGGCGAGCGCGAAGCGCCGCGGACCCCAACAGCCTACGGCCTTGGGCGCCGCGTGGCGATTGATTGGATGTGGGCGTATGCGCTTCCCCACAATGCCTCGGCGACCGCACGACTTGACAAGTCCCTGCATGCAGCGAAACCGGTCATGATTACCTGCGATCGTGGTGCTCGGCGGTTGGCCTCCTCCAGCTATAAGTACGGGGCTGTGCGAGCCCCTTCAGTCCATCCCTTCCTGCTGCTCCTTTCCTTCTTCCTCATTGTTCTTGCTCCTCCTTACGCCAATGGCACCACTCCGCCGGTTTTCTGCAGAAGAGAAGGGAAAGGCCCCCCGAGAGGGTCCTGACCCACTTCCGCCGAAGAAGCGGCTGGTCCTCTGCCACCGAGATGAGGGTGCTCAGCAGGAGGCATCGAGGCCCTAGTACGAGCGGCCGCCGCTTGGGTTTCCGCTACCCTTGTACGCCCGCGTCGTGGGTCCTGGGGGAGATGTTGTCGAGCGACATCGACGGTGCCGCCGTCGACGCCGGCGAGTCACGGTGGTGCGCGTCGTTCCTCCTGGAGTCCACGCCGAGCGCTCCTCTCGCGAGCTCATGCTCCACGCCGCCATGCCTCCAAGCTCTTGGATTCCCCTTCCTCCTTCCTTCGATTCCGAGATGCCGCTAAGCGGGGCTCTGGAGCTCTGGCTGCAGCACGCTGACTGCAGTACCCTTGCAACCGGAGCGGTGGTCGTCGTTGTCGCTCCGGGCAAGGTCTTCATGACCCGGGGCTGGGGCGAAATCGCCCGGGTCTGCCGGACGGTAGGTGCCCTCGTAATTCATCTTGAATACGACGGCGCCTCCCTGATGTTCTTTAAGGTCTTCGATGCTGAAGGACGCCGACTGGAGTGCTGCCCTAGGGAGAGCGGCAGGGACAACGAACTGGCAAGGACTTGGCTCGCCCATCGGTCCTCCAGCAGCTCTTCAGGCAGCAGCAGAGGAGCCGGGGAATCCAGCGGCTCCCCCGAGCTCGCGCCGTGCTCTAAGCGGGGCAGCTGCGTCTAGCCGTCGACGCTACTGATCTGGATGGGGTTGGCGCCGACGTTGGGCAGCCCACTATTGATGATGGCGTCCCTTGCGGAGGTGCGGTCGATTAGCATTCCTTAGGATTAGTACTTTTGTTCCCTACGAGGAATCGAAGCAACACCCTGTGGGGGTATGTAAGGCGTCTGCCATATCTTTTGCGAACATTATGTCTTAACATGAATCAATGCGAGGTGCTTGTCCTGTCTCGACTCAGCTCCCCCTTTCTATCCTCAGGAGGACGTGGCGCTCTACGCTGACAGGTCCCAGTCCCCAGGCAGGCTTCAACCGTCGCTAGTATGCCAGGTCGCGATGCCGTGGTCAAGGCCAGGAGGTGAGCGGCCCGAGGTCCGGTAAGAGCCCCCGAGTCGCGATGCTCGGGAGGTCCCCTTTAGCGCTCAAGCAGCCCTCGCTGGGGGAGAAAAGGAAGGAAACGTCATCGTGACAGAGCCGCACTGGGCGAGGGTTTTGCACTGCGTTGGTCCAACTCCTGTAAGGGCGTGACTTATCTCCCGAGTCTGGTGTAGTTCCTCGACGAAGCGCCTGGCCCGAGTGGTGGCAGCTGAGGCGCTGCTGGGTTAGGTCCTCGCGAGCTTCTTCCCACTCCGCCGCGCTTTCCTTAATGCTCTACGTCCTCAGGTCCCAGCCCTCGAGTGAGCTCAGCCACCGCTGGTATGACAGGTCGCGATGCTGTGGGTCAAGGCCAGGGGGTGATGGCTGGAGAGCAAGTAGGAGCCCATGAGTTGCGATGCTCAGGCGCCCCCCTTTTAACGTGCAAGCGGTCCGTGCCGGAGAGAGGGAGAGGCAGCTCGCGACATCCCCAGCGTTGCTCCTGGAGTAGGTCCTGCACACCAATCACGAAGAGAAACAAGACCTGTTGTTACAGTTGCCAGCCAACCTTTGGTCGCTCCGGGGAAGTGATTGCGGCACTGAGGGCCTGGTGAGGTAGCGCCTTGCGGGGCTGCCGCGGCCAGAGCTCGACCACTCAGATTTATCAGCGTTGCAGGGACGGACCCATGCGCAAATGCCGTGCATGAGCGATCGGCTCCATAGGTAGGTGTCAATCGAGCAGGCGATTAGGTCGGGTACGTTAAGCACGCAGGAGGAAATTCATTTTAAGTAGACACGGGAAAAGCAAACGCCGCTGGGCCAGGCCCGAGCAGCTCGGGGTTGATGCAGCCCGAGGGGCGCCCCCAACAAGGTAAGTAAAGAGCATAAGCAAAACGGATACATGCCGCAGGGACGGACCCACGCGACCTGGGAATGATGCGGCCCTGTGGCCGCTCCCAGCTAAAAACGGAACTTAGAAAGATGTCACCTGGTGCCGTTGAAGATGAAGTGATGTTGAAGAAGTGGGCGATGCGCGATGATGACCCCGACCCTCACGAGCCCCCAGGCCCAGGAGCCTCGAGAGGCTCCGGAGGCACAGGTGGGTCTCCAAGGGCAATCTCCATCTCCGCCAGGACCGCACAATGCCTGACCTCCTGGGCCTCCAGAATGCTCCTCCGGAGGCGCTGATGAGTGGCGACCACGTTCGGCAGGCCGAAAGGCATGCGAACGTAGCTGTGAGGTGGAACCTCGCAACGCCCCACGCGCGAAGGCCAGAGGCACTCCTGAGACGCGGCTCGGTTGAGCCCTGGCACGTCAACGCGGATGCGCAACCCACCATCCTCGCCTGGATGTGGGGCTATGGTGGGCAAGCGGCGGCTGCCGCGCATGACTCTCGACTCCTGTAGCTCCTGGGTGTTTCTTGCGATGAACTCCTGAGGGTTTGGTCTTCCTTGCCTTGTACCTTCTCGAGGGAAACGTGCCTGGAAGCACCCCTCCAAGTGGTGCCCGAGCGCTTCCCTCGCGACCTTGGCCAAGTCGGTGGCTCTCCAAGAAAGAGCCCCCTAGCCCTGCCTGAGGAGGGCACCGGGCGCGCCTTCCTATGCGAGAGAGGGTGGCGCTCCCTGATTGGGCGCAGATCCTAACGCAACACCTCCAGAGGCGCCTGCCTCCTTATGGCTTGGGCCAGGCGAAACCTTCTTCTTCTTAAGGGTCGCCTCGGGAAGTCTTCCGTTCCTGTGGTCCGGGTCTTCGATTGCTGCGGCTTGGAACACGCGCTCAAGTGAACACACTGCGTCCCTTTCTTCACAGGGTACGGTGATGACTCCACCGCTTCCTGGCATCTTGAGGACATTGTATCCATGATGAGTCACTGCCATGAACTTGGCCAGGGCTGGGTACCCGAGGATGGCGTTGTATGGCAGACGGATGTGGGCGACGTCGAAGTCGATGAGCTCGGTGCGGTAGTTGTTGCGCTGCCCGAAGGTGACTGGAAGGCGAAACTACCCCATTGGAACAGTGGAACCATCAGTGACTCCTGAGAAGGGCTTGGTCGGCTGAAGCTGATCGTACGGCACTTGGAGATTGTCGAACATCTCGACGGACAGGACGTTGAGTCCTGCTCCGCCATCAATGAGGGTCCTGGTGACCTGCACGTTGCTGATGACCGGGGAGCAAAGCATCGGGAGGACTCCTGCCGTTGCCGCGCACTTGAGCTGATCCGCTGAGCTGAATGTGATAGCGCACGCAGACCACCTGAGAGGACGCATGGCCTCAAGCTTGGGAAGGACTGCATTCACCTCGCGAGCAAACTGCTTGAAGATGCGCTGTGAGGCTGGGGCCTGCGCGCCACCCAAGATGCAAGCAATTGCGTGCGGCTCCTGGAAGCCCCCAGCTCCCTCGTCTTGATGTTGGTCTTCGTTCCTCCTTGGTGGTGGCGGCAGAGGAGGAAGGCCTGCGTTGCCGTGCGGGCGATTCTCACAAGGCTGATCTCCCCAGCCTCCCTCGCGAGGCTGATCCTGCCAGCGATCCTCCGGAGGTCGGTCACGCCACCCTTGGCGAGGGCCACGGTCTTCCCATCGTCCGCCACCTCTTCCTCCTCGTCGGCCGTAGCCCCTGTCGTTGCGCTTGGGGCGTCGGCCGACACGTCCATCTCTCAAGGCCCTGAGCTCTTGACATTCGTTGGTGTTGTGAGTGTGGAGGTCGTGGTACACGCAGTACCGGCTGCCCTTGGATGACTCAGGCTGTTCCCTGCCTCGCTTGGTGTCTGGCTCCGCTGCAAGCACGGCAGCCCCCTTGCGCTTCACGTCCTTGGCCTTGGGCTTCTTCTCTTCTGGGTCGGCAGCCGGGAGTTCGAGGAGGGAAAGGCGCCCTTCCTCAGCCCTGGCGCACTTGGTCACCAAGTTGAATAGCTCCAGGGATGTGCATAGGTCTTCATGGATTGCTAGCTCCTCCTTCATCTTGATGTCACGTACGCCATCGGAGAAGGCCGAGATGATGGTTTCTTCAGTCACCTTGGGGATCTTGAGACGAGCGTTGTTGAAGTGCTAGATGTATTTCTGCAGGGTTTCCCCTTGGTGTTGCTTGATGTGGCGTAGATCGCTCATGGCCGGGGGCCGGTCGCGAGTGCCCTGAAAGTTGGCGATGAAGCAAGTGCGCATCTCGTCCCATGAGGAGATTGTGCCAGGAGCCAGGTTCAGGAGCCAGGTGCGGGACCTGTCCTTGAGCGCCATGCGCAACTAGTTCGCCATGACCCTTTCGTCTCTGTTGGCGGCTTCGATGCATAGCTCGTAGAGCTGTAGGAACTCCGCGGGGTCCGCCGTGCCATCATAGCTAGGGGGCATGTCAGGCTTGAACTTGCCTGGCCATGCGACGCCGCGTAGCTCGGGGGTGAGGGCACGACAGCCTGCTGTGGTGTAACGCCCTCGATGCGGCTATATCTCCCATGTGTCGAAGCACGACTTAGAGGCATAACCGCATTGAAAGCAATGTCGCAAGTGAGATAATCTTCACACAACCCATGTAATACATAAGGGAAAGAGATACATAGTTGGCTTACAATCGCCACTTCACACAATTACATGAATAAAACATTACAACATCCAAATACAATCAAGGCCCGACTATGGAACCAAAATAAAAGAAGAACCCCAAAAGCGACAAGGTCCCCGATCGACCCCAACTGGGCTCCACTACTTATCAACTAGAACAAAAACAACAGAAAGGACAAGGTCGTCATCGAGCTCCTCCTGAGCTTGGCTGCATCGACTACACCGACTCATCGGCACCTGCAAGCTGGTAGTTATCGCGGCATAGGCATAGCAAAAGAGCGAGCAACTAACCAAGCAAAGATAGAAGTGATTTCGAGGGTATGGTCATCTTGCCTGAGATCCCGCAAGGAAGAAGAACGAGTCCATGAAGAAGACAAACGGACGTAGTCGAACGAATCCTCACAACACGATGTTACCGGAACCAACCCGAAGAAGCAACACCGGAAAGAAGCACACAACATAGTAAACAACCAACACATGAACATGGTATGATATGCGGGATGCGGTATGCGATGCATATGCATGATTTGCAAGGGAATGATTGAACCTGGCCTCAACTTGGAAATTCAAGTGTGCCACTGGAAAGGTGAGGTGATTTTGGTTGAAATCGATATAAAGATCACCGGAATAGGAGTTATGGTTTGGAAATAGCAAGCGATTCGAATATGACAACGGTCTGCGATAAACAGCAAGTAGCCATCTAAATGCAACAAGTTAAACATGCTACATCACACAAACATGGCAACAAAATACATGGCAGGGATCCATTCATGATGCTTAACAAAAGATGAACACTGAGCTACGGCCAATTCATCCATTAACAGGTTCAAACAAGCATGGCAAAAGTGCAATTGGTAAACACATCTCAGACTTAGTGAAATTAACACTTGTCTGGAATTTCAGATCAGGTAGCACACTTTGGAGCATGAAAACTAGATGCTACAGGAACTTAACATGGCAAAGCAAGGCATGGCATGGAGCTACTCAAAGAGTTTAACAAAAGTCCCTTAGTGACCTGGAGCCAAAAGGGATCATAAAATACATTTGCAAGCATGTGAACATGGCAAAAACATACTCAGATCACAGACTTAGGGAAAAACTGGAACATGCAAATCAGATATCAAGTAGGCATGTTTACGAGCTCGATGCACTCACTACAGAGCAAGGCATGACAATCTAAGCATGCACCCATCAAGAATACACATTATACAAGCTAGACATGGCAAGAACAATAGCATAGCATGCACGGATCAACTACAACATCCTCGGCAAAATCGCTAACAAGTAGACAATCTGCCCAGATTCACGAAATAGCAAAATTAGAGCTCGATTGACTCAAGCTAGGGTGCTCCATATTTGCAAACAAAGACATGTATGGATAGAGCACTACAAGATTAACAAAACATCCTTACTCATCATCCTCAAAAGAGGCACGGATCAGTAGGAAACAACATGAACATATGGCATATTGATAAAAACAAATCAAGGACTTAGAGAAATCCTAAGTCCCTGAAATCAGCATTAACGAATGCACCACTTTGCAAGCTTGTGCTAGTCACCACACACATCACAAAACTACATGGATAGCACCCCTGGAAAGATGACATGACATATAACAAAACACATGTAGAGCTCAGGAGCATATCATGCACACAATAATCATGGCAAAAATGACAAATAGCTATTTGATGCAGCAGATCTCACAATTAACTCAAATAGCACTCTTCCAACAGAATTTTGGGCATCAAGATGAGCTCAAATGAAAATGATGCAATGAGATGAAATGATGTACTCTCTGAGGTGAACATTTTGATATGCTATACGCCCAAAACGGATCTACATATGATGAGTTACGACATGATGAACAAGGGCATTTGAAACATGGAAATCTCGGGGACTTGGTGGAAATTTAGACCTTCGAGAAGTCAACCCGGGACGGGACGGTGCGGGATGAGGAGATCCGAGACGGAGGACGACGTTTGGATGCGGTGATTCCGGCGATGGCTGGCGATGTGGAAGACGGCGGCGCGACGAGGAGGAGGCGGGGCCGAGCGGGGCGGAGAGGTTTGGCCTGGCGGCGGAGCTCGGCGAGGGAGCTCGTGGCGGCATTGGAGAGGCAACGAGCGAGCGGGGTGGTGCCGGCGGGGTCGGGCGACGAGGTCGCCGGCGTCGAGGTGCGGTGGCGGTGGCTCGCCGGTGCAGCCACCCGGCGACAGCGAGGCGTGGCACAGTGCCTCGGGCGGGGCCAGGCGCTGGGCGGGCGCGCGAG
>NC_041384.1:413332721-413410232 GCF_002162155.2 Triticum dicoccoides
GGGCGCGCGAGTGCGGCGGTGGCGGCTCCGGGCCCGGGCGGGCCTGCATCGGGCTCCGCGGGCCGCGGCGGCGTGGGAGGAGAGAGAGTGGAGCGGAACGCTGAGGTGGCGGGCGCTGGTTGGTTCAGACGGTGGAGGAGGTGACGTGGCACAACGCCATTGGGAGGAGTGAGGTTGCCGGCAGACGTGTCCGGCGCGGACGGACATGTCCGGCGGCGCGAGGAAGGGGAAGGCTAGGGTTCATCCGCGAATTTCGGGAGGGGAGCACATATTTATAGGTAGAGGGGGCTAGGAGAGTCCAAATGAGGTGTGGTTTTCGGCCACGCGATCGTGATCGAACGACCGAGATGATGGAGGAGGTTTTGGTGGGTTTTGGGCCATTTTGGAGAGGTGTTGGGCTGCAACACACACGAGGCCTTTTCGGTCCCTCGGTTAACCGTTGGAGCATCAAACGAAGTCCAAATGGTACGAAAGTTGACAGGCGGTCTACCGGTAGTAAACCAAGACCACTTGGCAAGTCTCGGTCCAATCCGGAAATGTTTAAACCCCACACACGAGAAGAAGGTAGAAATGACCACCGGAGGAGAACGGAGCGCCGGAATGCAAAACGGACAATGGGGGAAATGCTCGAATGCATGAGATGAACATGTATGCAAATGAAATGCACATGATGACATGATATGAAATGCAAGACACGCAAGCAAAGACAAGGCAACAACAACGAATAACTGGACGACACCTGGCACATCGGTCTCGGGGCGTTACAACACTCCACCACTACGAGAGGATCTCGTCCCGAGATCTAGAATGGCACCGGAGGGAAAAAGGAAGAGAAAGAGAAGAGGCAAAACTAAGTTGCTTCTTGACAAACGAGTGAAAACAACGAACCTTGAAAAAAATTGAACAAATTGAAAGGAAGAATGCAACGAAGAAGAACAAAGTTGAAAGCACTCCGGTAGGGAAGAGTAACAAGGAAGAACAAATTCGGACAGCACTCTGGTTGACAAGAAAAGGAATTGAATAAGAACTTGATAAGATGAGAAGATACTTGATGAAATCACAATACACTGCCTCTGTAACTATTGAATGAATGGAACAAGGGGTAAGAAAGATCTTAGACAACACTCCGGTTGAAAAGAGATGCAAAGCTTGATAAGGCGAAGAAAGCTTGAGCCAAAAGGCACACCTCTGGTTAAATGGATAAGCACGAAAAGAACATGCTCTTGACAAGAGCAAGAAGAAGGTTTGAAGAGAGCAGCAACACAATGCCTCCGGGAGAAAGAAATAGAAGATAGATAATTGAAATAAAAGAACGTTGAAGAAAATGCCAACTTCTGCCACAGAAGAGTTTGAAAAAGGCATCTTTAGGAGAAGGGTCGAACGGAGTTATTGGAAAAACCCACAACGAAAAGGGTAAACTTGATATGGTCTTATGGGATACATCTCAAATTATGAGGTGACAACCTGCCACTCACGGGAAGAAGAATTGGATTGATAAGAACAAGGAGACGAGATGCTTATTTCACCGGGAGGATAGTTGAATAACTTGGGTCATTTATAAACACCATAGATAGCAACAAACCTTAGGGAAGTCTATAGGTGAAATATAACCCAAGATAGCTCCAATGACGAGATTGATGGATTTAAAATATCCCAATCTTGACAACATGTGAATCATGAAAACATGAACTCAAATTATCAAGAATGACATAATACCACCTCCAATGATACGGTAGATAGAAATGCACTCCGGATTACAATATGAAGAAAGCTTGAGTTCCTCTAAAAAGAATCTTGATGAACACTTCGAGAAGAAATTAAATCCCTTATGTACCATCATGTAGAACATTCATGAAGAACTCTGTTAAACAAAAGGACGATCAAACGGAAGGAAAAAGAAGTTGAAAGCACAAGGTGAATCCTTGTACCGATTTAGATGAATCTCTGTGGTGAAATAGTTGTAAAATGTTGGAACTCCGGGAAAAGAAAGATGAACTATTGGAACCAAGAATTTGTATGATGAACCACTCCAGAATAAGGAATTGAATCAACTCGATGAAACAAGAATAAGAATTACATTATGCTTATCCTTCACCAATTAAATTGATGACAACCAATGGATTTGGCACACTACTTATTCTCGTGGACAGGATGAAGATAGATATGGCGCAAACTTAAGAAGGTCTTCGATGAACCACCGGTAGAATTAGGAAACAATGAATGAATTGATATGATAAGAAAGAAGAAAAATGTTGAACGAACCACCGTAAGCATTGACAAAGAACGAAGTAAAGGGATAAATCACCGGAAAGGAATTAGAGAACGAATGAAAATACTTGACGGAAATTAGATCCACGAGAACAAAAGATCATGAGCTGATTAGAGAATATTGAATGATGCACCGGTGAGATTTGGGGAACGAGAGCTGAAAGCTGAGAATGAACAAGTCTTCTGAAATGATGGACTCCGGATAATCAAACTGAAAATACCCTTGAATATCTCCTGATGGGTGAAAAGGATTCTCACAATCAAAAATAATTATGAGAGGATGGCAACAAGCTAGCACCATGAATCTTGAAGATAACGGAGCAAGGTTAAAGAGAAACTCTTCTTCGGTCTTCAAATGTTGAGAATGACGACGAGAAACACCACCAAGAATTATTTAGACACTCCGGAAGAATCAAAACAAAGAGGTTGAGCCAACGATGAAAAGAATTTGAAAGATCTTGGAGAAATACATTTGACTGATGATAACTCATTCTTACGTCAAACTTTAAAAAGAATTTAGGATAGCTCCGGGAAAATACAAGAGTCAGGTAAGATCCTGGAAAAGACCTGTGGGTTAGGGCCCACTCAAAAGAAACACCGTTGAAATGATTTAAAAGAGAGAATGCACCGGTTGAATGAAAAGACTTGAATGAGATAACATCCTCGAAAGAACTTGAAAGGATTACGAAAGCAGAGTGGAAACATGAATCTTCGAGATATCTTGAGCACTCCGGAACAATAGAATAGCGAGAGGTGAACGATTAAGAATTTCACCGGCATGAGAAAGCATTGAAATGAGGAAAAGGGTAAGATCAACAAAGCTTGACTTGAAACCACCGGAGAAGATAAAAGAAACGAAGAATGATGAACTAGAAGTTCCGTTAGTATCTTCATGAGAATCACCGGATAAGAACATTGAAGGAAAAGAATGGAGAGGCTTCACATCAATAAGATGGATACTCGATTAAGAGATCTGAATCCTTGGAGAAAACAAAGGGAGGGAGGGTGGAAAAACAAAGACAATTTGGAATGGTTGAAACGAACACCGTTGAGAAGAACTGATACTTGATCTTGCGAATGTTGACGTGATTGGATCCACTTGAAGAGAGACACACCGGTTGAAAAGGATTGACATGACAATCTCGATTATCAAGAAGGATTAGTATTCACATAGGAATATGAGAACACCACTTAGGAAAAGGTATGGAATCAACATTTGACATTGAAGCAACTCGAATACCACAACTGAAAACAAAACAAAGGATTGGCTTGCAGAATAAGCCGGAACAAACATATGATAGAGATTTCGTCCGAAGTTTTCGTGGTGGGGCCTACACGGGCTCGATCGTACAGCACCATCATGTACAAGGCAGTGCACATGACATACGAAGCGTCCCCGAGTCGGCATAGCCAAGGACTCTTTAAGACACAACGAGACCACTGTAAAACCGACCGTGAATAGGCGGACCACTAGACGTCGAACCCCAATTTCATATCATACATCTGTCGGAAAGATATCCTAAGAGCTACTTGAATTCCCACTTATAAACTCCCAAAATTTTCTGGTTATCTAATCAGGTGTTGGGGATACAGGGGAAGCATAATATCTCACCCAAAACTAGCAAATCCTACATCCAGCTGTATCCATCCTTCAACACATAACCAAGAAACCTTCGGAAATCGTCTACCTCAACCTTCGAAAAGCATCCGTTATACGAGTTATGGCCATACTCCCGAACTCCCGCCCAGTACTGGGTGGCGTCGAGGTTATCTCACCAACAACTGCATAAAAGAGATTTTCGATGTTGGCGAACTAAACTCAGGTATTCCAGAACTGCAACGATAAAATTGTGACGACAACACCTTGGAGCTCAACTCCCCGGGACACTGCCACAACCCCTAAATGACAGGAGGCACCAAGAATAATGTTCTCGTCACAAAACCATCGAAACGATTCCAAGATACCCGCGTGATCCTAAAAAAAATTTAGTGAAATTTGAGAAGAGAAGAGTCAAAAACTATATGTCAGGATGCCTCACCAGAGCAACGAAGGGACTGAGGAGTAAAAAGAATTCCTAAACTCTCCGATATATAATTCCTAAATGACTCAAAACATTTTTCTAGACTCAACAACGGCTGCTAAAAACGATCAAGAAGTGGGGGCTCCTAAGGTCGGGGAAGGCTCTGATACCAACTTGTAACGCCCTCGATGCGGCTATATCTCCCACGTGTCGAAGCACGACTTAGAGGCATAACCGCATTGAAAGCAATGTCGCAAGTGAGGTAATCTTCACACAACCCATGTAATACATAAGGGAAAGAGATACATAGTTGGCTTACAATCGCCACTTCACACAATTACATGAATAAAACATTACAACATTCAAATACAATCAAGGCCCGACTACGGAACCAAAATAAAAGAAGAACCCCAAAAGCGACAAGGTCCCCGATCGACCCCAACTGGGCTCCACTACTTATCGACTAGAACAAAAACAACAGAAAGGACAAGGTCGTCATCGAGCTCCTCCTGAGCTTGGCTGCATCGACTACACGGACTCATCGGCACCTGCAAGCTGGTAGTTATCGCGGCATAGGCATAGCAAAAGAGCGAGCAACTAAGCAAGCAAAGATAGAAGTGATTTCGAGGGTATGGTCATCTTGCCTGAGATCCCGCAAGGAAGAAGAACGAGTCCATGAAGAAGACAAACGGACGTAGTCGAACGAATCCTCACAACACGACGTTACCGGAACCAACCCGAAGAAGCAACACCGGAAAGAATCACACAACATAGTAAACAACCAACACATGAACATGGTATGATATGCGGGATGCGGTATGCGATGCATATGCATGATTTGCAAGGGAATGATTGAACCCTGGCCTCAACCTGGAAATCCAAGTGTGCCACTAGAAAGGTGAAGTGATTTTGGTTGAAATCGATATAAAGATCACCGGAATCGGAGTTACGGTTTGGAAATAGCAAGCGATTCGCATATGACAACGGTCTGCAATAAACAGCAGGTAGCCATCTAAATGCAACAAGTTAAACATGCTACAGCACACAAACATGGCAAAAAAATACATGGCAGGGATCCATTCATGATGCTTAACAAAAGATGAACACTGAGCTACGGCCAATTCATCCATTAACAGGTTCAAACAAGCATGGCAAAAGTGCAATTGGTAAACAGATCTCAGACTTAGTGAAATTAACACTTGTCTGGAATTTCAGATCAGGTAGCACACTTTGGAGCATGAAAACTAGATGCTATAGGAACTTAACATGGCAAAGCAAGGCATGGCATGGAGCTACTCAAAGAGTTTAACAAAAGTCCCTTAGTGACCTTGAGCCAAAAGGGATCAGAAAATACATTTGCAGGCATGTGAACATGGCGAAAACATAATCAGATCACAGACTTAGGGAAAAACTAGAACATGCAAATTAGATATCAAGTAGGCATGTTTACGAGCTCGATGCACTCACTACAGAGCAAGGCATGACAATCTAAGCATGCACCCATCAAGAATACACATTATACAAGCTAGACATGGCAAGAACAATAGCATAGCATGCACGGATCAACTACAACATCCTTGGCAAAATCGCTAACAAGTAGACAATCTGCCCAGATTCACGAAATAGCAAAAGTAGAGCTCGATTGACTCAAGCTAGGGTGCTTCATAATTGCAAACAAAGAAATGTATGGATAGAGCACTACAAGATTAACAAAACATCCTTACTGATCATCCTCAAAAGACGCACGTATCACTAGGAAACAACATGAACATATGGCATATTGACAAAAAACAGATCAAGGCCTAAGTCCCTGAAATCAGCATTAACGAATGCACCACTTTTCAAGCTTGTGCTAGTCACCACACACATCACAAAAATACATGGATAGCACCCCTGGAAAGATGACATGCCATATAACAAAACACATGTAGAGCTCAGGAGCATATCATGCACACAATAATCATGGCAAAAATGACAAATAGCTATTTGATGCAGCAGATCTGACAATTAACTCAAATAGCACTCTTCCAACAGAATTTCGGGCGTCAAGATGAGCTCGAATGAAAATGATGCAATGAGATGAAATGATGTACTCTCTGAGCTGAACATTTTGATATGCTATACGCCCAAAACGGATCTACGGATGATAAGTTATGACGTGATGAACAAGGGCATTTGAAACATGGAAATCTCGGGGACTTGGTGGAAATTTAGACCTTCGAGAAGTCAACCCGGGACGGGACGGTGCGGGATGAGGAGATACGAGACGGAGGACGACGTTTGGATGTGGGAATGGGTGGATCTCATCCATCCTCACCCAATCCGGCCGGAGTTGGATCTCCGGCGAGCTGCGGCGATTCCGGCGATGGCCGGCGACGTGGAAGACGGCGGCGCGACGAAGAGGAGGCGGGGCCGAGTGGGGCGGAGAGGTTTGGCCCGGCGGCGGAGCTCCGCGAGGGAGATCGTGGCGGCGCTGGAGAGGCGACGAGCGAGCGGGGTGCTGCCGGCGGGGTCGGGCGACGAGGTCGCCGGCGTCGAGGTGCGGTGGCGGTGGCTCGCCGGCGCGGCCACCCGGCGACAGCGAGGCATGGAACAGTGGCTCGGGCGGGGCCAGGCACTGGGCGGGCGCGCGAGTGCGACGGTGGCGGCTCCATGCCCGGGCTGGCCTGCCTCGGGCCCCTCCGGCCGCGGCGGCGCGGGAGGAGAGAGAGTGGAGCGGCGCGCTGAGGTGGCGGGCGCTGGTTGGTTCGGACGGTGGAGGAGGTGACGTGGCGCAACGCCATTGGGAGGAGTGAGGTGGCCGGCGGACGTGTCCGGCGCGGACGGGCATGTCCGGCGGCGCGAGGAAGGGGAAGGCTAGGGTTCATCCGCGAATTTCAGGAGGGGAGCACATATTTATAGGTAGAGGGAGCTAGCAGAGTCCAAATGAGGTGCGGTTTTCGGCCACGCGATCATGATCGAACGACAGAGATGATGGAGGAGGTTTAAGTGGGTTTTGGGCCATTTTGGAGGGGTGTTGGGCTGCAACACACACGAGGCCTTTTCGGTCCCTCGGTTAACCGTTGGAGCATCAAACGAAGTCCAAATGGTACGAAACTTGACAGGCGGTCTACCGGTAGTAAACCAAGGACACTTGGCAAGTCTCGGTCCAATCCGGAAATGTTTAACCCCCACACACGAGAAGAAGGTAGAAATGACCACCGGAGGAGAACGGAGCGCCGGAATGCAAAACGGACAACGGGGGAAATGCTCGAATGCATGAGACGAACATGTATGCAAATGAAATGCACATGATGACATGATATGCAATGCAAGACACGCAAGCAAAGACAAGGCAACAACAGCGAATAATTGGACGACACCTGGCACATTGGTCTCGGGGCGTTACAACACTCCACCACTACGAGAGGATCTCGTCCCGAGATCTAGAATGGCACCGGAGGGAAAAAGGAAGAGAAAGAGAAGAGGTAAAACTAAGTTGCTTCTTGACAAACGAGTGAAAACAACGAACCTTGAAAAAAATTGAACAAATTGAAAGAAAGAATGCAACGAAGAAGAACAAAGTTGAAAGCACTCCGGTAGGGAAGAGTAACAAGGAAGAACAAATTCGGACAGCACTCTGGTTGACAAGAAAAGGAATTGAATAAGAACTTGATAAGATGAGAAGATACTTGATGAAATCACAATACACTGCCTCCGTAACTATTGAATGAATGGAACAAGGGGTAAGAAAGATCTTAGACAGCACTCCGGTTGAAAAGAGATGCAAAGCTTGATAAGGCGAAGAAAACTTGAGCCAAAAGGCACACCTCCGGTTAAATGGATAAGCACGAAAAGAACATGCTCTTGACAAGAGCAAGAAGAAGGTTTGAAGAGAGCAGCAACACAATGCCTCCGGGAGAAAGAAATAGAAGATAGATAATTGAAATAAAAGAATGTTGAAGAAAATGCCAACTTCTGCCACAGAAGAGTTTGAAAAAGGCATCTTTAGGAGAAGGGTCGAACGGAGTTGTTGGAAAAACCCACAACGAAAAGGGTAAACTTGATATGGTCTTATGGGATACATCTCAAATTATGAGGTGACAACCTGCCACTCACGGGAAGAAGAATTGGATTGATAAGAACAAGGAGACGAGAAGCTTATTTCACCAGGAAGATAAATGAATAACTTGGGTCATTTATAAACACCATGGATAGCAACAAACCTTAGGGAAGGCTTTAGGTGAAATATAACCCAACATAGCTCCAATGACGAGATTGATGGATTTAAAATATCCCAATCTTGAAAACATGTGAATCATGAAAACATGAACTCAAATTATCAAGAATGACATAATACCACCTCCAATGATACGGTAGACCGAAATGCACTCCGGATTAAAATATGAAGAAAGCTTGAGTTCCTCTGAAAAGAATCTTGATGAACACTTCGAGAAGAAATTAAATCCTTTATGAATCATCATGTAGAACCTTCATGAAGAACTCCGTTAAACAAAAGGATGATCAAACGGAAGGAAAAAGAAGTTGAAACCACAAGGTGAATCCTTGTACCGATTTAGATGAATCTCTGTGGTGAAATAGTTGTAAAATGTTGGAACTCCGGGAAAAGAAAGATGAAATATTGGAACCAAGAATTTGTATGATGAACCACTCCGGAATAAGGAATTGAATAAACTCGATGAAACAAGAATAAGAATTACATTATACTTATCCTTCACCAATTAAATTGATGACAACCAATGGATTTGGCACACTACTTATTCTCATGGACAGGATGAAGATAGATATGGCGCAAACTTAAGAAGGTCTTCGACGAACCACCGGTAGAATTAGGAAACAACAAATGAATTGATATGATAAGAAAGAAGAAAAATGTTGAACGAACCACCGTAAGCATTGACAAAGAACGAAGTAAAGGGATAAATCACCGGAAAGGAATTAGAGATCGAATGAAAATACTTGATGGAAATTAGATCCACGAGAACAAAAGATCATGAGCTGATTAGAGAATATTGAATGATGAACCGGTGAGATTTGGGGAACGAGAGCTGAAAGCTGAGAATGAACAAGTCTTCTGAAATGATGGACTCCGGATAATTGAACTGAAAATACCCTTGAATATCTCCTGATGGGTGAAAAGGATTCTCACAATCAAAAATAATTATGAGAGGATGGCAACAAGCTAGCACCATGAATCTTGAAGATAATGGAGCAAGGTTAAGGAGAAACTCTTCTTCGGTCTTCAAATGTTGAGAATGACAACGAGAAACACCACCAAGAATTATTTAGACACTCCGGAAGAATCAAAACGAAGAGGTTGAGCCAACGATGAAAAGAATTTGAAAGATCTTGGAGAAATACATTTGACTGATGATAACTCATTCTTACGTCAAACTTTAAAAAGAATTTAGGATAGCTCCGGGAAAATACAAGAGTCAGGTAAGATCCTGGAAAAGACCTATGGGTTAGGGACCACTCAAAAGAAACACCGTTGAAATGATTTAAAAGAGAGAATGCACCGGTTGAATTAGAAGACTTGAATGAGATAACATCCTCGAAAGAACTTGAAAGGATTACGAAAGCAGAGTGGAAACATGAATCTTCGAGATATCTTGAGCACTCCGGAACAATAGAATAGCGAGAGGTGAACGATTAAGAATTTCACCGGCATGAGAAAGCATTGAAATGAGGAAAAGGGTAAGATCAACAAAGCTTGACTTGAAACCACCGGAGAAGATAAAAGAAACAAAGAATGATGAACTAGAAGTTCCGTTAATATCTTCATGAGAATCACCGGATAAGAACATTGAAGGAAAAGAATGGAGAGGCTTCACATCAATAAGATGGATACTCGATTAAGAGATCTGAATCCTTGGAGAAAACAAAGGGAGGGAGGGTGGGAAAAACAAAGACAATTTGGAATGGTTGAAACGAACACCGTTGAGAAGAACTGATACTTGATCTTGCGAATGTTGACATGATTGGATCCACTTGAAGAGAGACACACCGTTTGAAAAGGATTGACATGACAATCTTGATTATCAAGAAGGATTAGTATTCACATAGGAATATGAGAACACCACTTAGGAAAAGGTATGGAATCAACATTTGACATTGAAGCAACTCGAATACCACAACTAAAAACAAAACAAAGGATTGGCTTGCAGAATAAGCCGGAACAAACATATAATAGAGATTTCGTCCGAAGTTTTCGTGGTGGGGCCTACACGGGCTCGATCGTATAGCACCATCATGTACAAGGCAGTGCACATGACATACGAAGCGTCCCCGAGTCGGCACAACCAAGGACTCTTTAAGACACAACGAGACCACTGTAAAACCGACCGTGAATAGGCGGACCACTAGACGTCGAACCCCAATTTCATATCATACATCTATCGGAAAGATATCCTAAGAGCTACTTGAATTCCCACTTATAAACTCCCGAAATTTTCCGGTTATGTAATCAGGTGTTGGGGATACAGGGGAAGCATAATATCTCACCCAAAACTAGCAAATCCTACATCCAGCTGTATCCATCCTTCAACACATAACCAAGAAACCTTCGGAAATCGTCTACCTCAACCTTCGAAAAGCATTAGTTATACGAGTTATGGCAATACTCCCGAACTCCCACCCCAGTACTGGGTGGCGTCGAGGTTATCTCACCAACAACTGCATAAAAGAGATTTTCGATGTTGGCGAACTAAACTCAGGTATTCCAGAACTGCAACGATAAAATTGTGATGACAACACCTCGGAGCTCAACTCCCCGGGACACTGCCACAACCCCTAAATGACAGGAGGCACCAAGAACAATGTTCTCGTCATAAAACCATCGGAACGATTCCAAGATACCCGCGTGATCCTAAAAAAAATAGTGAAATTTGAGAAGAGAAGAGTCAAAAACTCTACGTCAGGATGCCTCACCAGAGCGACGAAGGGACTGAGGAGTAAAAAGAATTCCTAAACTCTCCGATATATAATTCCTAAATGACTCAAAACATTTTTCTAGACTTAACAACGGCTGCTAAAAACGATCAAGCAGTGGGGCTCCTAAGGTCTGGGAAGGCTCTGATACCAACTTGTAACGCCCTCGATGCGGCTATATCTCCCACGTGTCGAAGCACGACTTAGAGGCATAACCGCATTGAAAGCAATGTCGCAAGTGAGGTAATCTTCACACAAACCATGTAATACATTAGGTAAAGAGATACATAGTTGGCTTACAATCGCCACTTCACACAATTACATGAATAAAACATTACAACATCGAAATAAAATCAAGGCCCGACTACGGAACCAAAATAAAAGAAGAACCCCAAAAGCGACAAGGTCCCCGATCGACCCCAACTGGGCTCCACTACTGATCAACTAGAAAAAAACACAAAGGACAAGGTCGTCACCAAGCTCCTCCTGAGCTTGGTTGCATCGACTGCACGGACTCATCGGCACCTGCAAGCTGGTAGTTATTGCTGCATAGGCATAGCAAAAGAGTGAGCAACTAAGCAAGCAAAGATAGAAGTGATTTCGAGGGTATGGTCATCTTGCCTGAGATCCCGCAAGAAAGAAGAACGAGTCCATGAAGAAGACAAACGGACGTAGTCGAACGAATCCTCACAACACGACGTTACCGGAACCAACCCGAAGAAGCAACACCGGAAAGAAGCACACAACATAGTAAACAACCAACACATGAACATGGTATGATATGCGGGATGCGGTATGCGATGCATATGCATGATTTGCAAGGGAATGATTGAACCGCCTCAACTTGGAAATCCAAGTATGCCACTGGAAAGGTGAGGTGATTTTGGTTGAAATCGATATAAAGATCACCGGAATCGGAGTTACGGTTTGGAAATAGCAAGCGATTCGAATGTGACAACGGTCTGCGATAAACATCAAGTAGCCATATAAATGCAACAAGTTAAACATGCTACAGCACACAAACATGGCAACAAAATACATGGCAGGGATCCATTCATGATGCTTAACAAAAGATGAACACTGAGCTACGGCCAATTCATCCATTAACAGGTTCAAACAAGCATGGAAAAAGTGCAATTGGTAAACAGATCTCAGATTTAGTGAAATTAACACTTGTCCGGAATTTCAGATCAGGTAGCACACTTTGGAGCATGAAAACTAGATGCTACAGGAACTTAACATGGCAAAGCAAGGCATGGCATGGAGCTACTCAAAGAGTTTAACAAAAGTCCCTTAGTGACCTTGAGCCAAAAGGGATCAGAAAATACCTTTGCAAGCATGTGAACATGGCAAAAACATAATCAGATCACAGACTTAGGAAAAAACTGGAACATGCAAATCAGATATCAAGTAGGCATGTTTACGAGCTCGATGCACTCACTACAGAGCAAGGCATGACAATCTAAGCATGCACCCATCAAGAATACACATTATACAAGCTAGACATGGCAAGAACAATAGCATAGCATGCATGGATCAACTACAACATCCTCAGCAAAATCGCTAACAAGTAGACAATCTGCCCAGATTCATGAAGTAGCAAAAGTAGAGCTCGATTGACTCAAGCTAGGGTGCTCCATAATTGCAAACAAAGACATGTATGGATAGAGCACTACAAGATTAACAAAACATCCTTACTGATCATCCTCAAAAGACGCACGGATCACTAGGAAACAACATGAACATATGGCATATTGATAAAAACAGATCAACGACTTAGAGAAATCCTAAGTCCCTGAAATCAGCATTAACGAATGCACCACTTTGCAAGCTTGTGCTAGGCACCACATACATCACAAAAATACATGGATAGCACCCCTGGAAAGATGACATTGCATATAACAAAACACATGTGGAGCTCAGGAGCATATCATGCACACAATAATCATGGCAAAAATGACAAATAGCTATTTGATGCAGCAGATCTGACAATTAACTCAAATAGCACTCTTCCAACAGAATTTCGGGCATCAAGATGAGCTCAAATGAAAATGTTGCAATGAGATGAAATGATGTACTCTCTGAGATGAACATTTTGATATGCTATACGCCCAAAACGGATCTACAGATGATGAGTTACGACATCATGAAAAAGGGCATTTGAAACATGGAATCTCGAGGACTTGGTGGAAATTTAGACCTCCGAGAAGTCAACCCGGGACAGGACGGTGCGGGATGAGGAGATCCGAGACGGAGGACGACGTTTGGATGCGGGAATTGGTGGATCTCATCCATCCTCACCCGATCCGGCCGGAGTTGGATCTCCGGCGAGCTGCGGCGATTCCGGCGATGGCCGGCGATGCGGAAGACGGCAGCGCAACGAGGAGGAGGCGGGGCCGAGCGTGGCGGAGAGGTTTGGCCCGGCGGCGGAGCTCAGCAAGGAAGCTCGTGGCGGCGCTGGAGAGGCGACAAGCGAGCGGGGTGGTGTCGGCGGGATCGGGCGACGAGGTCACCGGCGTCGAGGTGCGGTGGCGGTGGCTCGCCGGCGCGGCCACCCGGCGACAGCGAGGCCTAGCACAGTGGCTCGGGCGGGGCCAGGCGCTGGGCTGGCGCGCGAGTGCGACGGTGGCGGCTCCGGGCCCGGGCGGGCCTTCCTCGGGCCCCGGGCAGCGGCGGCGCGGGAGGAGAGAGAGTGCAGCAGCGCGCTGAGGTGGCGGGCGCTGGTTGGTTCGGATGGTGGAGGAGGTGACATGGCGCAACGCCATTGGGAGGAGTGAGGTGGCTGGCGGACGTGTCCGGCGCGGACGGACATGTCCAGCGGCGCGTGGAAGGGGAAGGCTAGGGTTCATCCACGAATTTCGGGAGGGGAGCACATATTTATAGGTAGAGGGAGCTAGGAGAGTCCAAATGAGGTGCGGCTTTCGGCCACGCGATCGTGATCGAACGACCGAGATGATGGAGGAGGTTTGGGTGGGTTTTGGGCCATTTTGGAGGGGTGTTGGTCTGCAACACACACGAGGCCTTTTCGGTCCCTCGGTTAACCGTTGGAGCATCAAACGAAGTCCAAATGGTACGAAACTTGACAGGTGGTCTACCGGTAGTAAACCAAGGCCACTTGGCAAGTCTCGGTCCAATCCGGAAATGTTTAACCCCCACACACAAGAAGAAGGTAGAAATGACCACCGGAGGAGAACGGAGCGCCGGAATGCAAAACGGACAACGGGGGAAATGCTCGAATGCATGAGACGAACATGTTTGCAAATGAAATGCACATGATGACATGATATGCAATGCAAGACATGCAAGCAAAGACAAGGCAACAACAGCGAATAACTGGACGACACCTGGCACATCGGTCTCGGGGCGTTACAACACTCCACCACTACGAGAGGATCTCGTCCCGAGATCTAGAATGGCACCGGAGGGAAAAAGGAAGAGAAAGAGAAGAGGTAAAACTAAGTTGCTTCTTGACAAACGAGTGAAAACAACGAACCTTGAAAAAAATTGAACAAATTGAAAGGAAGAATGCAACAAAGAAGAACAAAGTTGAAAGCACTCCGGTAGGGAATAGTAACAAGGAAGAACAAATTCGGACAGCACTCTGGTTGACAAGAAAAGGAATTGAATAAGAACTTGATAAGATGAGAAGATACTTGATGAAATCACAATACACTGCCTCCGTAACTATTGAATGAATGGAACAAGGGGTAAGAAAGATCTTAGACAGCACTCCGGTTGAAAAGAGATGCAAATCTTGATAAGGCGAAGAAAACTTGAGCCAAAAGGCACACCTCCGGTTAAATGGATAAGCATGAAAAGAACATGCTCTTGACAAGAGCAAGAAGAAGGTTTGAAGAGAGCAGCAACACAATGCCTCCGGGAGAAAGAAATAGAAGATAGATAATTGAAATAAAAGAATGTTGAAGAAAATGCCAACTTCTGCCACAGAAGAGTTTGAAAAAGGCATCTTTAGGAGAAGGATCGAACGGAGTTGTTGGAAAAACCCACAACGAAAAGGGTAAACTTGATATGGTCTTATGGGATACATCTCAAATTATGAGGTGACAACCTTCCACTCACGGGAAGAAGAATTGGATTGATAAGAACAAGGAGACGAGAAGCTTATTTCACCGGGAGGATAGATGAATAACTTGGGTCATTTATAAACACCATAGATAGCAACAAACCTTAGGGAAGGCTTTAGGTGAAATATAACCCAAGATAGCTCCAATGACGAGATTGATGCATTTAAAATATCCCAATCTTGACAACATGTGAATCATGAAAACATGAACTCAAATTATCAAGAATGACATAATACCACCTCCAATGATACGGTAGACAAAAATGCACTCCGGATTACAATATGAAGAAAGCTTGAGTTCCTCTAAAAAGAATCTTGATGAACACTTCGAGAAGAAATTAAATCCTTTATGAACCATCATGTAGAACCTTCATGAAGAACTCCGTTAAACAAAAGGATGATCAAACGGAAGGAAAAAGAAGTTGAAAGCACAAGGTGAATCCTTGTACCGATTTAGATGAATCTCTGTGGTGAAATAGTTGTAAAATGTTGGAACTCCGGGAAAAGAAAGATGAACTATTGGAACCAAGAATTTGTATGATGAACCACTCCGGAATAAGGAATTGAATCAACTCGATGAAACAAGAATAAGAATTACATTATGCTTATTCTTCACGAATTAAATTGATGACAACCAATGGATTTGGCACACTACTTATTCTCGTGGACAGGATGAAGATAGATATGGCGCAAACTTAAGAAGGTCTTCGATGAACCACCGGTAGAATTAGGAAACAATGAATGAATTGATATGATAAGAAAGAAGAAAAATGTTGAACGAACCACCATAAGCATTGACAAAGAACAAAGTAAAGGGATAAATCACCGGAAAGGAATTAGAGAACGAATGAAAATACTTGATGGAAATTAGATCCACGAGAACAAAAGATCATGAGCTGATTAGAGAATATTGAATGATGCACCGGTGAGATTTGGGGAACGAGAGCTGAAAGCTGAGAATGAACAAGTCTTCTGAAATGATGGACTCCGGATAATCGAACTGAAAATACCCTTGAATATCTCCTGATGGGTGAAAAGGATTCTCACAATCGAAAATAATTATGAGAGGATGGCAACAAGCTAGCACCATGAATCTCGAAGATAATGGAGCAAGGTTAAAGAGAAACTCTTCTTCGGTCTTCAAATGTTGAGAATGACGACGAGAAACACCACCAAGAATTATTTAGACACTCCGGAAGAATCAAAACCAAGAGGTTGAGCCAACGATGAAAAGAATTTGAAAGATCTTGGAGAAATACATTTGACTGATGATAACTCATTCTTACGTCAAACTTTAAAAAGAATTTAGGATAGCTCCGGGAAAATACAAGAGTCAGGTAAGATCCTGGAAAAGACCTGTGGGTTAGGGCCCACTCAAAAGAAACACCGTTGAAATGATTTAAAAGAGAGAATGCACCGGTTGAATTAAAAGACTTGAATGAGATAACATCCTTGAAAGAACTTGAAAGGATTACGAAAGCAGAGTGGAAACATGAATCTTTGAGATATCTTGAGCACTCCGGAACAATAGAATAGCGAGAGGTGAACGATTAAGAATTTCACCGGCATGAGAAAGCATTGAAATGAGGAAAAGGGTAGATCAACAAAGCTTGAATTGAAACCACCGGAGAAGATAAAAGAAACAAAGAATGATGAAATAGAAGTTCCGTTAATATCTTCATGAGAATCACCGGATAAGAACATTGAAGGAAAAGAATGGAGAGGCTTCACATCAATAAGATGGATACTCGATTAAGAGATCTGAATCCTTGGAGAAAACAAAGGTAGGGAGGGTGGGAAAAACAAAGACAATTTGGAATGGTTGAAACGAACACCGTTGAGAAGAACTGATACTTGATCTTGCGAATGTTGACGTGATTGGGTCCACTTGAAGAGAGACACACCGGTTGAAAAGGATTGACATGACAATCTCGATTATCAAGAAGGATTAGTATTCACATAGGAATATGAGAACACCACTTAGGAAAAGGTATGGAATCAACATTTGACATTGAAGCAACTCGAATACCACAACTGAAAACAAAACAAAGGATTGGCTTGCAGAATAAGCCGGAACAAACATATGATAGAGATTTCGTCCGAAGTTTTCGTGGTGGGGCCTACACGGGCTCGATCGTACAGCACCATCATGTACAAGGCAGTGCACATGACATATGAAGCGTCCCCGAGTCGGCATAGCCAAGGACTCTTTAAGACACAACAAGACCACTGTAAAACCGACCGTGAATAGGCGGACCACTAGACGTCGAACCCCAATTTCATATCATACATCTGTCGGAAAGATATCCTAAGAGCTACTTGAATTCCCACTTATAAACTCCCGAAATTTTCCGGTTATGTAATCAGGTGTTGGGGATACAGGGGAAGCATAATATCTCACCCAAAACTAGCAAATCCTACATCCAGCTGTATCCATCCTTCAACACATAACCAAGAAACCTTCGGAAATCGTCTACCTCAACCTTCGAAAAGCATCCGTTATACGAGTTATGGCAATACTCCCGAACTCCCGCCCCAGTACTGGGTGGCGTCGAGGTTATCTCACCAACAACTGCATAAAAGAGATTTTCGATGTTGGCGAACTAAACTCAGGTATGCCAGAACTGCAACGATAAAATTGTGATGACAACACCTCGGAGCTCAACTCCCCGGGACACTACCACAACCCCTAAATGACAGTAGGCACCAAGAACAATGTTCTCGTCACAAAACCATCAGAACGATTCCAAGATACCCGCGTGATCCTAAAAAAATTAGTGAAATTTGAGAAGAGAAGAGTCAAAAACTCTACGTCAGGATGCCTCACAAGAGCGCCGAAGGGACTGAGGAGTAAAAAGAATTCCTAAACTCTCCGATATATAATTCCTAAATGACTCAAAACATTTTTCTAGACTCAACAACGGCTGCTAAAAATGATCAAGCAGTGGGGGCTCCTAAGGTCGGGGATGGCTCTGATACCAACTTGTAACGCCCTCGATGCGGCTATATCTCCCACGTGTCGAAGCACGACTTAGAGGCATAACCGCATTGAAAGCAATGTCGCAAGTGAGGTAATCTTCACACAACCCATGTAATACATAAGGGAAAGAGATACATAGTTGGCTTACAATTGCCACTTCACACAATTACATGAATAAAACATTACAACATCCAAATACAATCAAGGCCCGACTACGGAACCAAAATAAAAGAAGAACCCCAAAAGCGACAAGGTCCCCGATCGACCCCAACTGGGCTCCACTACTGATCAACTAGAACAAAAACAACACAAAGGACAAGGTCGTCATAGAGCTCCTCCTGAGCTTGGTTGCATCGACTGCACGGACTCATCGGTACCTGCAAGCTGGTAGTTATCGCGGCATAGGCATAGCAAAAGAGCGAGCAACTATGTAAGCAAAGATAGAAGTGATTTCGAGGGTATGGTCATCTTGCCTGAGATCCCGCAAGGAAGAAGAACGAGTCCATGAAGAAGACAAACGGACGTAGTCGAACGAATCCTCACAACACGACGTTATCGGAACCAACCCGAAGAAGCAACACCGGAAAGAAGCACACAACATAGTAAACAACCAACACATGAACATGGTATGATATGCGGGATGCGGTATGCAATGCATATGCATGATTTGCAAGGGAATGATTGAACCTGGCCTCAACTTGGAAATCCAAGTGTGCCACTGGAAAGGTGAGGTGATTTTGGTTGAAATCGATATAAAGATCTCCGGAATCGGAGTTACGGTTTGGAAATGGCAAGCGACTCGAATATGACAACGGTCTGCGATAAACCGCAAGTAGCCATCTAAATGCAACAAGTTAAACATGCTACAGCACACAAACATGGCAACAAAATACATGGAAGGGATCCATTCATGATGCTTAACAAAATATGAACACTGAGCTACGGCCAATTCATCCATTAACAGGTTCAAACAAGCATGGCAAAAGTGCAATTGGTAAACAGATCTCAGACTTGGTGAAATTAACACTTGTCTGGAATTTCAGATCAGGTAGCACACTTTGGAGCATGAAAACTAGATGCTACAGGAACTTAACATGGCAAAGCAAGGCATGGCATGGAGCTACTCAAAGAGTTAACTAAAGTCCCTTAGTGAACTTGAGCCAAAAGGGATCAGAAAATACCTTTGCAAGCATGTGAACATGGCAAAAACGTAATCAGATCACAAACTTAGGGAAAAACTGGAACATGCAAATCAGATATCAAGTAGGCATGTTTACGAGCTCGATGCACTCACTACAGAGCAAGGCATGACAATCTAAGCATGCACCCATCAAGAATACACATTATACAAGCTAGACATGGCAAGAACAATAGCATAGCATGCACGGATCAACTACAATATCCTCGGCAAAATCGCTAACAAGTAGACAATCTGCCCAGATTCATGAAATAGCAAAAGTAGAGCTCGATTGACTCAAGCTAGGGTGCTCCATAATTGCAAACAAAGACATGTATGGATAGAGCACTACAAGATTAACAAAACATCCTTACTGATCATCCTCAAAAGACGCACGGATCACTAGGAAACAACATGAACATATGGCATATTGACAAAAAACAGATCAAGGCCTAAGTCCCTGAAATCAGCATTAACGAACGCACCACTTTGCAAACTTGTGCTAGTCACCACACACATCACACAAATACATGGATAGCACCCCTGGAAAGATGACATGACATATAACAAAACACATGTAGAGCACAGGAGCATATCATGCACACAATAATCATGGCAAAAATGACAAATAGCTATTTGATGCAGCAGATCTGACAATTAACTCAAATAGCACTCTTCCAACAGAATTTCGGGCATCAAGATGAGCTCAAATGAAAATGATGCAATGAGATGAAATGATGTACTCTCTGAGATGAACATGTTGATATGCTATACGCCCAAAACAGATCTACGGATGATGAGTTACGACATGATGAACAAGGGCATTTGAAACATGGAAATCTCGGGGACTTGGTGGAAATTTAGACCTCCGAGAAGTCAACCCGGGACAGGACGGTGTGGGATGAGGAGATCCGAGACGGAGGACGATGTTTGGATGTGGGAATGGGTGGATCTCATCCATCCTCACCCGATCCGGCCGGAGTTGGATCTCCGGCGAGCTGGGGCGATTCCGGCGATGGCCGGCGACGTGGAAGACGGCAGCGCGACGAGGAGGAGGCGGGGCCGAGCGGGGCGGAGAGGTTTGGCCCGGCGGTGGAGCTCGGCGAGGGAGCTCGTGGCGGCGCTGGAGAGGCGACGAGCGAGCGGGGTGGTGCCGGCGGCGTCGGGCGACGAGGTCGCCGGCGTCGAGGTGCGGTGGCGGTGGCTCACCGGCGCGGCCACCCAGCGACAGCGAGGCGTGGCACAGCAGCTCGGGCGGGGCGAGGCGCTGGGTGGGTGCGCGAGTGTGGCGGTGGCGGCTCCGGGCCCGGGCGGGCCTGCCTCGGGCCCCGTGGGCCGCGGTGGCGCGGGAGAAGAGAGAGTGGAGCGGCGTGCTGATGCGGCGGGCGCTGGTTGGTTCGGACGATGGAGGAGGTGACGTGGCGCAATGCCATTGGGCGGAGTGAGGTGGCCGGCGGACGTGTCCGGGGGCTACTGTCGGCGTTCTGGGAACGGAGTTCCCCGGACTTTCCTGCCTGCGGCCTGCGGCGTGGCTCAAAGGGGGGCCCAGCATGGCCCATCTTCACCAACACAAACTCAAGACCCTCGCGAGAAGACAAGCCTCGCGGGGCGGACGACACGGAGCTTCCTCAGGCACGGCCTCGTCAGGCTGGCTCATGAGGAGGCGGAGAGATCAAGGCGGGGTACCTCGCGAGGTGCCCGTGCCGCAAGCCATGATGACTCAGGGCGCCAGGCGGTGCCAGCCCGCGCAGTGTCCTCCTTTCCTCTTTGGTGCAAAGGGGGCAAGCGCAGCCGCGGAGTACCGAGGCATCAGGGAAAGGTTGCCATTTCGGTGCAACGAGACCAAGACCAGGAGGACTACGGACGGAGGTCACTGTGGAGCCCAAGACGGCGTCATCACCAGAGCTTTGCGCAGGCGAAGAATACTTTTGTCAGGATAGTTGATACTTGCTGTCCCCCTTAAAATTAGCCCGCCATTGTTGGCTCCCTTCCCGCTCAATATTTGGGGAGAGGACCAGGGCCACTATAAATAGAACCGGCCACCCGCGTAGCAAGGGGTTCGGCTCAGTCTCCTCCAAGGGCTCGACAAGTAGAGAGGTGGTAAGCAGGGAGAGAGAGATAAAGAAAGGTGGCTGAACTCCCCCCAGCAGTTCATCGCCCCAGCCAAGAACAGACCCTCGCGAGGCTGTTCTTCCTTGTACTGTTCATCATCATCAGCCCAAGAGGCAATCCACCACACCATACACTGGAGTAGGGTATTACACTACAACGGTGGCCCGAACCAGTATAAACCTTGTGTCCCTTGTGTTGTTCTTTTCACAGCTTTGATCCTAGCGTGGCGGAGGGGTGCAGGAAGGTAGGAGGCGAAATCTTTGCGCGTACCCCAGTGTTCGAACCTCAAGGGTCTGCCGGAACCCGAAATCCAACATTTGGCGCGCCAGGTAGGGGTGCGCCGGAATTCGTCTTCCACCGCTCCGCTCTCCTCCGACCGTCACGCTCATGTCTGACGCACGTCGGGCCCGCGTGGAGCGCCGGGCCGCCCTCGCTTCCCGCGTCGCCCAGACAGCCCAGGTCGGCGGGCGTCCTCGCCGTTCCCCGTCGCCTTCCATCAACGCCGCCACCGGCCCGGCGGGGGACGAGCAGCAAGCATCGTCCCGGCATCTGCCCGTGTGGCAAGATGGCCGCACCGCAACTCACTCGCTCACCCCAGCTGGTTCTTCGTCCCACGTGCTCCGCGCGCCCATGGAGCCCCGCAACCTCTTCCCCGCCTATCGCGTTGCACCAACACCCCCAGTCGTCGCGGCCCTCTTGGGCGGCTCGCAGGCGCCGCCTACAAGTTACCACGTCAAGCCGTTCATCCGCCGGGTCAGCGCCGCTTCCACACGGCAGGGGGCTCCCCTGGATCAGGCGGCGCCCGAGACCGGCCTGAGCTTCAGCCCGGAGGACCACCCCTCCAACTCGTCCTGCTCGGGCGCGCTCCCCATGCTATGCACCCCCACCATCTGCTAGGTGGCCGTCACCAGAACCCTCATCGATGGCGGGGCGGGCCTCAGCGTGCTCTCGGTCGAGGCCTTCAACCTCCTCTGCATACCCCTGGAACGGTTGCAGCCCAGCTGGCCCTTCTCAGGTGTTGGGGGCAGGTCGTCCAGCTCCTTGGGGCAGATCCGGCTCCCAATGACCTTCGGCACCTACGACAACTTCCGCATGGAGCCGGTCGACTTTGACATCGCCCCCATCGACCTCCCCTACAACGCCATCCTCGGCTACCCAGCGACGGCCCAGTTCATGGCCGCAACGCACCCGGCGTACAACCTCATGAAGATGCCCGGGAGCAGCGGTGTCCTCACCGTGCACGGGGATACCGGTGACGCTCTGCGGGTGCTCAAGCTCATCTTCAGGACATCAGTGTCAGCACAGCCTGCCGACTTGGGTGCCCCTGAGCCCAAGGGGGCTGCACCCGCCAAGAAGAAGCAGTTGTTCACCCAAGACAAGGCAGAAACCAAGCAGGTACCCGTCGATGAGGACAGGTCCACCAACGCCACTTTCACCATAGGCGCCCACCTCAAACCCGAGCAGGAGGAGGCCCTGGTCATGTTCCTGCGCGCAAACAAGAAGGTATTCTCTTGGGAGCCGGAGCAGTTGGCAGGGATCCCTAGGAGCGTAATCGAGCATCACCTCAACGTGTGCCCCAACATGCGCCCTGTGAAGCAGAAGGCCAGGCGGCAGTCCACAGAAAAGCAGGCCTTCATCGTCCAAGAGACCCACAAATTAGAGGCCACTGGAGTCATTCACGAGGTCCGATACCCAGATTGGTTGGCCAACCCTGTCGTTGTGCCGAAGAAGGGAGGGAAGGAATGCATGTGTGTCGACTTCACCAACCTCAACAAAGTGTGCCCGCAAGATCCGTTCCCGCTCCCCCGCATCGACCAGATCGTTGATTCCACTGTGGAATTCGACCTGTTGTGCTTCCTGGATGCCTTCTCTGGGTATCACCAGATCAAGATGGCGGTGGAAGACGTCGAGAAGACGGCCTTCCTAACCCCGTGCGGGGTGTACTGCTACACCTGCATGCCATTCGGGCTGCGTAACGCAGGGGGCGACCTTTCAGCGGCTGATGCATATCACCTTGGGCCCGCAGCTTGGGAAGAATGTTGAAGCTTACATCGATGACATCGTGGTAAAATCTCGAGAGGCCAGGACCTTGATACAAGACCTGGAGGAAACCTTCGCGAGCCTCAACGCAGTGAACCTACGGCTCAACCCAGAGAAGTGTGTGTTCGGAGTCCCCTCGGGCAAGCTCTTGGGTTTCCTCGTGTCCCACCGAGGCATCGAGGCTAACCCGGAGAAGGTCAAGGCGGTGGAAGACATGAGCCCGCCAAAGACCCTCAGAGAAATGCAGAAGCTCACGGGGCGCGTGACTGCGCTAGGGTGCTTCATCTCCAAGTTGGGGGAACGAGCCCTGCCCTTCTTCCAGCTAATGCAGAAAAAGGGGCCCTTCGAGTGGACTGAAGAGGCCGACAAGGCGTTCTAGGATCTCAAGAGATACCTGACCAGCCCACCGGCCATGGTGGCCCCGCGCCCTCAGGAGCCCCTGGTGCTCTACCTCGCCGTCACTCCCTACTCCGCCAGCGCAGCCTTGGTAGCAGTCTGAGAGGAGCGCCGGATCAAAACCACGGCAGCAGCCCGGGATAAGGCAGAACAAGGACAAGGAAGGCCCACAGGAACCGCCATCACGACTGAGGAGGATCAGCCGCCGCAGAGGGGCGCACCAGAGGCGGAAGAGGCCCCTCTTCCAGATGGCCAGTCTCAGGAGGCCCCATTGCCTCAAGAGGCACCACGGTCTCCAAAGGGAGCCACCAGCACTGACGCACTCCACCTCGTTGAGCACCCAGTGTACTTCGTCAGCACAGTGTTGCGGGATGCAAGAGCACGGTACCCCATGCCTCAAAAACTCCTCCTCGCGCTACTGGTGGCTTCATGCAAACTGCGGCATTATTTTCAGGGTCACCCCATCAAGGTCGTCTCGTCATACCCCCTGGAGAGGGTGCTCAGGAGCCCCAATTTAGCTGGGAGGGTCGCTGAGTGGAACATAGAGCTCCAAGTGTTTCAGCTCGAATTCAGCACAACCAGAGTCATCAAGGGAGCAGCGTTGGCAGATTTTGTGGCAGAATGGGCGGAGGCTCAAGGCCTCAAGGCCGACGAGGATCGGTCCCTGTCCCCGGGAAGCGAGGCGCCAGAAGGCTGGGCCATGTACTTCGATGGGGCGTTCTCCAGACATGGCGCAGGGGCTGGGGCGGTGCTTATATCGCCCACCCAGGACAAGCTCTATTATGCCGTGCAGCTTTGTTTCCAGCAAGGCGAAAAGGTCTCCAACAACATAGCGGAGTATGAAGGTTTAATAGCGGGCATGAAGGCCGCACCTGCCCTGGGGGTGAAACGCCTCACCATCAAGGGCGATTCGCAGCTCCTTGTCAATTTCTCCAACAAGGTGTACGAGCCGAAGGACGAGCACATGGAGGCCTACCTTGTAGAGGTCCGCAGGATGGAGAAGCAGTTCTGGGGGTTGGAGTTGCAGCATGTGCCCCGTGGCACCAATCAGGAAGCCGATGACATCGCCAAATGCGCGTCCAGGCGGTTACCTCAGGAGCCTGGCGTTTTCGAGGAGCGGCTCTTCAAGCCTTCAGCCTTACCATCATTATCAAACACGGCTCAGCCCAGGGAGGACCTCCCTCAGCCACCTACCTCAGGAGCTCCGACTTGTGGCCCGGCCTCGGGAGCACGCCTGTTCCTGATGATGGAACCTCAGGAGGGATGTTGGATCACGGAGCTCCGGAGCTACCTAACGCAAGGGACCCTGCCGGAGAAGGAGGAGGAAGCAGAGCGAGTGGCGCGCCAGGCCACGGCATACTGCATCAAAGATGGAGAGCTCTACCAGAAGCGACCAAACGACGTATCCCTGAGCTGCATCTCCAGGGAGCAAGGGAAGGAACTACTGGAAGATATACACGACGGAGACTGCGGACATCATTCGTCATCACGAACCCTCGTTGGAAAGGCATTCCGCAGTGGGTTTTACTGGCCCACCGCGCTCAATGACGCCGTTGAACTAATGAAGGCTTGTGAGGCCTGCCAGTTCCACGCCAAGCAGATCCATCAGCCGGCAGGGGGCTTCCAGACTATCCCCCTTTCGTGGCCATTCGCAGTCTGGGGGCTCGACATCTTGGGTGCGTTTCCTTGGGCGCCAGGGGGCTACCACTACCTTTACGATGCCCTGGACAAGTTCACCAAGTGGGCTGAAGTGGGGGCTGTCTGCACCATTCCCGCGGGTTCCGCAGTCAAGTTCATCAAGGGCATCGTGAGCCGGTTCGGGGTGCCGAATCGCATCATCATGGACAACGGTTCGCAGTTCACCAGTAACCTCTCCAAAACATGCTGCGCTAACCTTGGAACGCAGATATGCTACGCTTCAGTGGCGCACCCCCGAAGCAACGGCCAAGCCGAGCGAGCCAACGCGGAGGTCCTGAGGGGCCTCAAGACCAGGACGTTCAAGAAGAAGCTGGAGGCTTGCGGCAGAGGTTGGTACGACGAACTGCAGTCCGTGCTGTGGTCCATCCGCACCACCGCGACCAAGCCGACTGGAGAGACCATGTTCTTCCTGGTCTACGGAGCAGAAGCAGTCCTCCCTCACGAGGTCAGACGTCGCTCCGCGCGGGTCCTAGCGTTCAACGAGGCGCAGCAGGACGCCATGCGGGGGACAGACCTCATGCTGGGGGAGGAGTCGCCGGGAAGCCGCGCTGCGAGCAGCGAGGTACCAACAAGCACTGCGGCGATATCACTGCCGCAACATCCGCCCCAGGACTCTTGAGGTAGGAGACCTCGTGCTCAGGCGGGTTCTCTCCAGGGAGGGATTGCACAAGCTCTCTCCCATGTGGGAGGGCCTGTTCAAGGTCGTTCATGTTTCCAGTCCCGGCTCCGTGCGCTTGGAGACTCAAGAGGGAGTGTCGGTCCAGAATGCATGGAACATCCAGCACCTCCAGAGGTTCTACCCCTGAAAAGGCCCGGAGCCTGTGAAGCAAGGCAAGTGCCTATGAAGCTATCGCGTTTTGGAAAAGGCCCGGAGCCTGTGAAGCAAGGCGAGTGCCTATGAAGCTATCGCGTTTTGGAAAAGGCCCGGAGCCTGTGAAGCAAGGCGAGTGTCTGTGAAGCTATCGCATTTTGGAAAAGGCCCGGAGCCTGTGAAGAAAGGCGAGTACCTATGAAGCTATCGCGTTTTGGAAAAGGCCCGGAGCCTGTGAAGCAAGGCGAGTTCCTGTGAAGCTATCGCGTTTTGGAAAAGGCCCGGAGCTTGTGAAGCAAGGCGAGTGCCTGTGAAGCTATCGCATTTTGGAAAAGGCCCGGAGCCTGTGAAGAAGGCCAACGCATGTGAAGCTCGCCGCCCGTGACACTCTCACGTAATAATGAGTTGGGGTTGTACACGCCCCGGAGTCTCAGGAGCGCCGGCCTCAGGCCCTGGGGCTCCCTCCCACGCCCAGTGGCAGCACTTAGCTCCGCGCTGGTGAGAAGACGTCGAAGACTAGACTAGGTACCGGACACGGCTTTTCATTTGCTTTCCGCAGTTGGCTTGTTCCTCTTCGTTTGGAGTTTTATTGAAGTTGTTGCCGTCTTTGGCTTGCGGTTCTTCGGCTTTTCGCTCTCCTGCCTCGGTTTTTCTTGTGCAAGGCCTTGCGAGGGGGAGAGCCGAGCGCCCTCGCGAGTGTTCCTATCCTAGTCACTCAAAGAGTTCGTGACCTGGGCCCCTTACAGGAGCACCCCTCCAGTCTGTGCCCCACGGGCACCGCGACACAGACAAAGGCCCTGGGTCGGTCCCCCCCCCCCACGGCCGGGGCCGGGAACTATCCACGCTCGGGCACATAGCCGGAAGGTACGGTAACGAAAGCAAAACGATGATTAACAAGCAATAACCCAAACACGCCCCGCGGGGCTCCACACTATTGTCTTTGTTACGCAGGAAAAGGGAAAAGGAAGAACAAATCCAGCGGGGCTCGCCTCACACCGGCCCGCACGGAAGGCCCGACCTGCCTCCGGAGCTCAGGCGAACTCCCTCTCGCGCTTCACCAGGGCGCGGCGGCGGGTGGACACGTTGCCACCCCCGAAGCAGATACGACGACGTGGAGGCTGATCGCGGCCACCGCCAGAGGAGTCGCCGCCTGAAGAACAACCGGAGAAGCTTGGGGAACCCCGAACGCCGCCAGCTGTGCGAGCGCTGCTCTCTCCATCATCACCGGAGCTAGGTTCCCAGCCGCGGTCGTCACCCTCGGGGCAACACCCTGCGCGGCGACCATCTTCCCCAAACAGCCTCACGTAGAGGGTGGCGTCGCCGTCGAACTTGAAGTGTAGGGTGCACCGACGGCTCAGGCCACGCGCGCGGGCAAACGTCTGCCAACCGCGGGCCAGGGACAGGCTCCTGGCAGCGGAGACCTCCAGAGAGACCCATGAGGCCCGGCTGCAGCAGCCGTCGGCCTGGAGCCAGAGGCCGCCCGGGGCGCCGGCCGAGAGCTCGCCGAGGAGGAAGTGAGGAAGCGGAAGCCGGGTGCTAGCCGGCTCCGCTGACGATGCGATGAACTCCGGCAGCACTTCAGCAGCACGAACGCGCGGCCTGGGGGGACGCGCATCCGGAGCGCGCCCCCCGGCTGCAGCAATCTGGAACGTGCTGAAGATCGCCTCCACGGCCGCGGGGAGCCACCATGGTGGCCACAGGATGCTTGCGAGGGCGCCCTCGGCCGCGCTTGGGTGGGGGAGAGGCGGGCTCAACCCGGCAAGCCTTCCCCTTGTCGGCGGCTGAGAACCTCCTTGACGGGGCCATGAAGAAAAAGGAGAAGCAAGGGGGGATGAACTAGAAGGGCGCGCGCCGGTCCATACTTATGGCTGGCGATGGCCAACCAACGGCCCCCACGATCGCAGGTAATTATGACCCGCTTTGCATGCAGGGACTTGTCCAATCCGTGCAGTTGGCGAGGCGTCGTGGGGAAGTGGAGACGCCCACGTCCAATCAATCGCCACGCGGCGCCCAAGGCCGCAGGCTGTTAGGGCCCGCGGCGCTTCCCTCTTTCCCTTCCGCCTCCCTACACGGCCAAGTCCGGGCGCGCCTTGGGCCCGGGGGCTACTATCGGTGTTCTGGGAACGGGGGTCCCAAGACTTTCCTGCCTGCGGCCTGCGGCATAGCTCAAAGGGGGGCCCAGCACGGCCCATCTTCACCAACACAAACTCAAGACCCTCGCGAGAAGCCAAGCCTCGCGGGGCGGACGACACGGAGCTTCCTCAGGCACGGCCTCGTCAGGCTGGCTCACGAGGAGGCGGAGAGATCAAGGCGGGGTACCTTGCGAGGTGCCCGTGACGCAAGCCATGACGACTTAGGGTGCCAGGTGGGTGCCAGCCTGCCCAGCATCCTCCTTTCCTCTTTGGTGCAAAGGGGGCAAGCGCAGCCGCGGAGTACTGAGGCATGAGGCAAAGGTTGCCGTTTCGGTGCAACGAGACCAAGACCAGGAGGACTACGAGAAGGAGGTCACCGTGGAGCCCAAGACGGCGTCATCACCAGAGCTTTGCGCAAGCGAAGACTACTTTTGTCAGGATAGTTGATACTTGTTGTCCCCTTTCAAATTAGCCCGCCATTGTTGGCTCCCTTCCCGCTCAATATTTGGGGAGAGGACCAGGGCCACTATAAATAGAACCGGCCACCGGCGTAGCAAGGGGTTCGGCTCAGTCTCCTCCAAGGGCTCGACAAGTAGAGAGGTGGTAAGCAGGGAGAGAGAGAGAGAGAGAGAGAGAGAGAGAGAGAGAGAGAGAGAGAGAGAGAAAGGTGGCTGAACTCCCCCCAGCAGTTCATCGCCCCAGCCAAGAACAGACGCTCACGAGGTTGTTCTTCCTTGTATTGTTCATCATCATCAGCCCAAGAGGCAATCCACCACACCACACACTACAGTAGGGTATTACACCACAACGGTGGCCCGAACCAGTATAAACCCTGTGTCCCTTGTGTTGTTCTTTTCATAGCTTTGATCCTAGCATGGCGGAGGGGTGCAGGAAGGTAGGAGGCGAAATCTCCGCACGCACCCCAGTGTTCGAACCTCAAGGGTCTGCCGGAACCCGAAATTCGACACGGACGGACATGTCCGGCGACGCGAGGAAGGGGAAGGATGGGGTTCATCCGCGAATTTCGGGAGGGGAGCACATATTTATAGGTAGAGGGAGCTAGGAGAGTCCAAATGAGGTGCGATTTTCGGCCACACGATCGTGATCAAACGACCGAGATGATGGAGGAGGTTTAGGTGGGTTTTGGGCCATTTTGGAGGGGTGTTGGGCTGCAACACACACGAGACCTTTTCGGTCCCTCGGTTAACCGTTGGAGCATCAATTGAAGTCCAAATGGTACAAAACTTGACAGGTGGTCTACCGGTAGTAAACCAAGGCCACTTGGCAAGTCTCGGTCCAATCTGGAAATGTTTAACCCCCACACATGAGAAGAAGGTAGAAATGATCACCGGAGGAGAACGGAGCGCCGGAATGCAAAACGGACAACGGGGGAAATGCTCGCATGCATGAGATGAACATGTATGCAAATGAAATGCACATGATGACATGATATGCAATGCAAGACACGCAAGCAAAGACAAGGCAACAACAGCGAATAACTGGACGACACCTGGCACATCGGTCTCGGGGCATTACATGTGGCCACCGGCGCCTTTTGCTGGTGCTGGGCTTGTTCCCGGGGATTACCACGCGCTGCCGCTTGGAGCAGCGCGGGGTCTTGGCGTGGAGGTCCAGGGACGCGATCTTGGCGCACCGGCGCTGGGAGCGCGTGAGCACCTTCTTGGGGACGAGGGATCTCTTGGCAGCTCCTTTCTTGCTGCACAGGCGCCGGACATGGAGGGTCTCGCCCTGGGGCTGCGCGCCTTGGAGCCAGGGCGCCTTCTTGGGGAGGAGGTGGTGGAGGCACCTCCTGATCCCCTCCTCCTGCGCGGAATGGTGGGCGAGGTAGCGAGAGGGGCGGCAAGGGGGAGCCCCCTGTGGCACTGACAAGCTCGGTGATGCGGGCGAGCCAGTCCTCGTAGAGGTTGTCGACGGGGCGGTAATGCAAGAGCTCTCTTGCCAGGAGCAGCGCGGCGTGCGCGTCCGTGGGGGCACGACGGGCGTGGGACGACGAAGCGGCTGGAGTCAGCGGTGGTGTAGCAGTGCGGCCCTCCCGCCACACCGAAGGATGCTGGGATGAGGCCTGCTGCTCGTTCCCCGCTGGGCCGGTGGCGGCGTTGGCGGCAGGCGACGGGGAACAACGAGAGCGTCCGCCGACGGGTGCCGTCTGGGCGACGCGGGTGGCGAGAGCAGCCCGGTGCTCGGTGCAAGCCCGACGAGCATCAGCCATGGACACGACGGAAGATCACATGCGAATAGCGGAAGAAGATTCCGGCGCACCCCTACCTGGCGCGCCAAATGTCGGATTTCAGGTTCCGGCAGACCCTTGAGGTTCGAACACTGGGGTGCGCACGGAGATCTCTCCCCTACCGATCGACACCCAATCTCCTCGCGTGATCTAAGCTGGAAACAATGAATAACACAAGGGACACGAGGTTTATACTGGTTCGGGCCACCGTTGTGGTGTAATACCCTACTCTACTGTGTGGCGAGGTGGATTGCCTCAGGGGCTGATGATGAACAGTACAAGGGAAGAATAGCCTCGCTGGAGGAGTTCTTGAGCTGGTGCGATGAACTGCTTGGGTGAGTTCAGTCGCCTCTCTCTCTCTCTCTCTCTCTCTGCTAGGCCTCTCCCAGATCTCTAGATGTCCTCCTCTCTTCTTTTCTCTCTTTCCTCTCTCCTCTCTTTTTTGTGTGGCTAGCTCTATTTATAGAAGCCCTGGGCCTCTCCCCAAATAATGAGCGGGAAGGGCGCCAACAATTGGCCATTTTGAAGGGGAACATGTAGTACAAGTTATCCTAACCAAAGGTGGTCTTCGGCTGCCAAAAGCACTGGTGATGACGCCGTCTTGGGCTCCGTGATGACCTCCATCCTGCCGCTCTGCTGGTCTTGGTCTCGTTGCACCGGAATGGTAACCTTTGCCCGATGCCTTGGCCTGTGCTTGCCCCCTTTGCACCAAAGGGGAAACAATGACACTGCGCAGGCCGGCGCCCGCCTGGCGCCCGCCTGGTCTCGATCGTCATGGCTTGCGTCACGGGCTCCTCGCGAGGTACCCCTGCCTTGATCTCTCTGCCTCCTCGCGAGCCTTCCCGATGAGGCTGCCTCTGAGGAAGCTTCCGATCATCCGTCCCGCGAGGCTTGGCCCCTTGCGAGGGTCTTGAGCTTGAGCAGATGAAGATGGGTCGCGCTGGGTCCCCACTTGAGCCACGCCGCAGGCCGTAGGCAGGAAAGTCTGTGGACCCCCATTCCCAGAACGCCGACACCATCCCCCGTATATAAAGGAGTGGAGGAGGGGGAGGGCCGGCCTCTACTATGGCGCGCCCTGGGGAGTCCTACTCCCACCGAGAGTGGGATCCCCATTCCATGTAGTAGGAGTAGGGGAGAAGGAAAGGGAAGAGAGAAGAGAAGGAAGGAGGGGGCGCCGCCCCTCCCCCTAGTCCAATTCGGACTAGGCCTTGGGGGCGCACGGCCTGCTCTAGGCAGCCCCTCCCTCTCTCCCCTAAAGCCCATTAGGGCCCATATACTCCCGGGGGGTTCCGGTAACCCCCGGTACTCCGGTTAATGCTCGAACTTACCCAGAACCATTCCGATGTCCAAACATAGTCATCCACTATATCGATCTTTACGTCTCGACCATTTCGATACTTCTCATCATGTCCGTGATCATATTTGGGACTCCGAACTACCTTCGGTCATCAAATCACATAACTCATAATACAAATTGTCATGGAACTTTAAGCGTGCAGACCCTACAGTTTCGAGAACTATGTAGACATGATCGAGACTCATCTCCAGTCAATAACCAATAGTGGAACCTGGATGCTCATATTGGCTCCTACATATTCTACAAAGATCTTTATCGGTCAAACCGCATAACAACATACGTTGTTCCCTTTGTCATCGGTATGTTACTTGCCCGAGATTCGATCGTCGGTATCCTCATAACTAGTTCAATCTCGTTATTGGCAAGTCTCTTTACTCGTTCTGTAATGCATCATCTGCAACTAACTCATTAGTCACAATGCTTTCAAGGCTTATAGTGATGTGCATTACCGAGAGGGCCAAGAGATACCTCTCCGATACATGGAGTGACAAATCCTAATCTTGATCTATGCCAACTCAACAAACACCATCGGAGACACCTGTGGAGCATCTTTATAATCACCTAGTTACGCTATGATGTTTGATAGCACACAAGGTGTTCCTACGGTATTCGGGAGTTGCATAATCTCATAGTTTGAGGAACATGTATAAGTCATGAAGAAAGCGGTAGCAATGAAACTGTAACGATCATTGTGCTAAGCTAACGGATGGGTCAAGTCAATCACATCATTCTCTAATGATGTGATCCCGCTTATCAAATGACAACTCTTTGTCCATGGCTAGGAAACTTAACCATCTTTGATTAACGAGCTAGTCAAGTAGAGGCACACTAGTGACACTCTGTTTGTCTATGTATTCACACATGTACTAAGTTTCCGGTTAATACAATTCTAGCATGAATAATAAACATTTATCATGATATAAGGAAATATAAATAACAACTTTATTATTGCCTCTAGGGCTTATTTCCTTCAGTTTTACGCAGAGCACTAGAGGGCGACAACACCTATAGCTTGGGAGCTATTGTGGCTCATCGCCTCCATCTTAATAAATTACAGGGTGAAATACATGGTGGGATTTATGCTACTCGTTTGGCAGCTCACTTCGAGGTTGAGATACGCCCTCATGATTTCCCTTTGACCAAAGTTTACCTAGACCGTGCAGCCATGGATCACCACCATTTTACTGATATCAAGTCCCCTCACATCCCCATTCCGTATAACCTGGTTTTTAGTGTGAGGACTCGCGGTGTTATTCCATTGCCTGATCCTACTTTGCTTGATTCTGTTGCCAGGGCAGATATAATGTTATGGTTAGAATTTATTCTTAATACCTCGTAGTTGTGGATGCTTTTGGGAGGGTTAATCATAAGTAGGAGGATTGTTCACCAGATCGCCTTTATGTGCAGGTGGCTGAAGCTCCGGTGGCTAGCCGTACTGATGGGTTTGCCGAGCTAAAGCGGCAACTTCATGCGGCAGATGCCGACATCGTGCTTGTCAACAAGCGGCTTGACGGGGCACAGGGTGAGTGATTTTTCTGGTGATCATCACATAATAAGAGTAGCATGATGCCAGTATATTTAATATGTTGTGACTGCAGATGGAGCTACCACCGTGGAGACCCTTTGGGTGGAGCTTGCCCAAGCCAAGGAGCAAGCAAGGAGTAGCAATGCGGCCGCTTTAAAGGCGGCCGAAGAGTTAAGGGCCGAACAGGCCGCACATTGCGAGAGCAAGGAAAAAATAGCCAAGATGGCTGTAGAGTTAGAAGATGCCGCTGATCGTTACCAGCTTCTTGAAGAAGAAAACTGGGCGAAGGTGATGGACCTGGAGAAGGCCCGGGTGGCTGCCAACGAAGCCCTCTCCAAAATTAGAGCGACAAGGAGGAGCTGAATCAAGCTGCAGATATCGTGTCTGGGAAGCCCTTCTTGTTGCGGACTATGTTCAGAGATCCAAAGTATGCTCCTCTGGACCGGCTATGGAGTTCTGCGGACGCGTACATGGATTTGGCTGCAAGTGATGTTGATGCGGCCGAGTACTTCAAGGATCAGAAAGTTCCCGAAGTGGAAAAGCTGTTCTGGTCACAGTTTCACACTCTAGTCCGTCCGCTGCTGTTGAATGAGCGATTGGCCGAGTGGGCCAAGCTCCATAGGTTGTCCGGACTTGCCATGAGGTCCGTTGTGGATCACTTGTGGTCGGGAGGGCCAAGGCCGAATAGCTACTTTAGCTTAGTGCAACAATTCCTTGGTGTTGTGCCACGCATCGATGTTGTAAAGAGATCAGCGTGCATAGAAGGTGCGCGGATGTCCCTTGCCCGTGTCAAGACATACTGGGCGGAGATGGAGGCCACCACTGTTGCGACATAGGGTTCAGCCGTAGGCCGAGTGTCTGCCGAGCACTACTTTGAAGAAGTTTTTGAAGGCGCTTGTTCGATAGAGGCTCAATGCTCGAAGAATGTTATGTTCAAGTGACATGTATTCCCATTGTAAAAACAATATTTTATTGAATTATCAAGGCTGTATTTATACTTTTGCCTGAAAGTACTATGATGCCTCTTGTGCGACCGTTTATGTATATATGTGTATAACCTGAAAGTTTGCAGTCGTCGGCTTCCGCCCCCACGCATATAATGCGGGGGTGTTCGCGAAAAATGCATATCCACACTTGATCCAACGTCTTGGTCCATTTAAGGAGGTGATAGCGCAGCGAATGAGGCAATCAGACTATATTGCTTTAACACTTTCACTTAGCCATAGGAGTTTGACTGCGGGGCTACTATATATCCCCTGGTACTTCTGCGCTCGTCCGAATACGGGTCGCGTACGTACATGACCGGGAAACGACCCTTGTTAATGCGGAGGAATCCTGAAGATTCCGATGAGTCATCGAGTGGTTGACCAGTCTCTCGCTATATCATCACAGTCAGTTTTCGGCTTTCTCTACTGAGGTGCTCACCCGGATGAACCAGGGCACAGTCGCATTAGTTCTCCCAGTGCTACCTTAGCCGATATAATGGAACGTAAGGTACCAAAACGTGGGAGCTGGGCAAACCCAAAGACCAAAGACGTGATTCGGAGTTGATGCATATAAGGCCAAACTCGCGACGCTGAACACTCCCTAAGGTGTTCGGTCTTTATAACATATACCGGGCTAAACAATGCCCTTAATAAGAAACCCCATGTGTCCAGGTACGTGCAAAATTCTGGTGTGGCCACATGCCAATAACGCTAGCATCCTTCTCGGTTGTGTGGAGTATCCGGAGGATGTGAGCAACAAGAGACAGTAAAAAAGGTTTATGCAGGGTCTTAATCTAAAAAGAAACCTTTGGGCGGGTCCCTGCTACACGTCTGTGCCTGTGTCTCCATTGTGCCATGTCCTGGACGGGTGTAGCACGTTTTTCATTTGCAAAAGGAAAGAACTTAGGTGAAAGTTGTCGTGCCAAAAAGAAGAATTGGTTATTCTCAATGAACTATCAAAATTCAAGAGAAGCCTAGTTGAGCCGGGCTGGCCCTGATTACATGCGGGAAGCCCCTGGTATCATTTTATGAGGGTTCAAAAACCAATCTCATGTATATATGATGGAATGCCGGATTAGTCTAACCGTGTCCGTTGTCTTGACGACCTGCCATTTTTTCTGGTTGGTGAGGCCGTCTAGTTCGCGACTGTTAGAGCCGTCGTGTCCTCTTCCGTACATAAAAACGTTTGGTATTTCCGCTAACTGTGATGATGCCACGTGGACCGGGCATCTTGAGCTTGAGAAAAGCATAATGCGGTATTGCATTAAAATGAGCGAAAGCCGCCCTTCCGAGTAGTGCTTGATAATCACTTCGGAATGGAGCAATGTGAAAAGTTAACGTTTCGCTTCGGAAGTTATCGGGAGAACCGAATACCACCTCTAGTGGTAGAGAGCCCGTACAGCGGGCCTCTTGGCCTGGTATTACTCCCTTCAAGGTAGTATTACTGTGGCTTATTTGTGTCGGGTCTATCCCCATTTTGCGGACTGTGTCCTGATATATCAGATTTAGATCACTGCTGTCGTCCATGAGGACTCTTGTGAAATGGTACCCATTTATTATTGGGTCTAACACCAAGGTCGTCAGTCCTTCGCGCCGGATATTTGTATCGTGATCCCTACGATCAAAAGTGATCGGGCAGGCCAACCGGGGGTTGAACCTAGGGTTGACGGGCTCTATGGCGCATGTGCATCGAAGTGCAAGATTGATTCTCCTCTTTGTCACATGGATCACGTTTACAGTTTTAACCTCTGGTGGGAACTTTTTCTGTCCTCCGGTGTTTTGCTGGCGAGGTTCATCCTCGTCTTTGCTTGGTGTCTCTTCCCCTTTGTGTTCAGCGTTTAGCTTACCGGCCTGCTTGAAGACCCAGCATTCTCGATGGATATGATTTGCAGGTTTGTTTGGGGTGCCGTGAATCTGACATAGTTTGTCAAGAATTTTGTTTAGGCAAGATTGTCCTTCTCTGCTGCCTATGAAAGGCTTTTTCCGCTGACCTGGTCAGGAGCCCCTGAATCCGGCGTTTACCGCCGTGTTATCTGGGCTAACTTCTTTATTTCGACGCTTGTTTTTGTTGCATTGTGGTATACCATTGCCATCCCTGACTTCGGATGTGCTTGGGTCACTGGTGCTGCTACGGGCCAACCAGATGTCCTCACCTGCGCAAAAGTGGGTCATGAGGCTTGTTAGGGCTGCCATTGTTCTTGGTTTTTCTTGACCGAGGTGTCTAGCGAGCCATTCATCTCGCACGCTGTGTTTAAAAGCTGCTAAGGCTTCGGCGTCCGGACAGTCGACGATTTGGTTCTTCTTGGTGAGGAACCTGCCCCAAAGCTTTCGGGCGGACTCTCCGGACTGTTGGATTATATGACTTAAATCGTCTGCATCTGGAGGTCGGACATAAGTCCCTTGAAAATTGGCCCGAAAAGCATCCTCGGGCTCCTCCCAACTTCCAATTGAGTTTTTGGGGAGGCTTTTTCAGCCAGTGCCGAGCTGGCCCTTTAGGCTTGAGGGGCAAGTATTTAATGGCATGGAGATCATCTCCATGAGCCATATGAATATGGAGGATGAAGTCCTCTATCCAGACTCTAGGGTCTGTGGTTCCATCGTACGCCTCTATGTTCACCGGTTTGAATCTCTCCGGGAATTCATGATCTAGCACCTCATCAGTGAAACATAAGGGGTGTGCGGCACCCCTGTATTGGGATGCGCCATGGTGTTCGGACGGTTGTAGTATTCGGTGTTGGTTGTGTACCGTAGCGCGCTTCCTAGATCCACAGATAGATCAGGTCACGCCGGATTTTTGACGCAAGTTCTCACGTAGATCGTGTGTTGACTTATGCGCGACTTTGTTAGCCGCTCTATCGTGTTCATAGGGTGGTGGATCCGGCCGGTTGGCCGTATCACTTTTCGGCTGTATGGGCTCTAAGGCCTAATCGTCGAATTCCGGTAATAGCTTGCGCTTTGGATAGCTATTTTTATGGTAACTTCCACCATACTTTGTTACTTTGTTCCACTTGTTGTTGAGCGTATCTTGTGCGACCTTGAGCCTTTGCTTCTGTTTCTTCAGGCTCCTCGCTGTGGCAATAAGTCTTATGCGGAGGTTCTCTTGATCCAAGTGTGTTTTCGGGATGATGCGTGCATCTTTGTCTGGACTGTTTTCTTCCCTAGACGGGGATTGATGAGGCTTATCTTTGACGTCATCGTGTTCGGACGTCAGATCCTTACTATGTTTGTAGTTTGCATCTTGATCGTGTTCTGCCACCAGGGTGGTGCAGTTGTTGTTTCTTCCAGAGTCATGTGGACTATTATTTCCTCTTGCGCTGCTATTGCTGTTTTTGCTATGGCGGGACTTCGAGCAGCGCCGCTGACGTCGGCGCTTGGGTTGCTTGGAGGGTGTGTCCTCCGCTGTCTCTTCGCCATTGCCCTCTCTGGGTGCATCCACCATGTATACGTCATGTGATGAAGTAGAGGTCCAGCGCCCTGTGGGCAATGGTTCCGGTTCATCTCCTGCATCGTCGTCCATACCATTGATGTCTTCGGGGTCGAAGTCGAGCATGTCGGTTAAGTCGTCGACAGTGGCTACTAAGTGGGTGGTGGGTGGGCAGCGAATTTCTTCGTCGTCCGCATCCCATTCTAGCCGTACATAGTTTGGCCAAGGTTCTCGTGACAGGGAGAGAGACCTTAATGAATTTAGCACATCTCCGAAAGGTGAGTGCTAAAAGATATCCGCGGAGGTGAACTCCATGATCGGCGCCCATTTAGATTTGACGGGCACGGATGTGAACGGCTCGGAGTCCGTGGCCGAGGATAAATCCAGTGGTTCGGCGACGCGGCTCTCGAAAGGGGTGAAGTCAGTATCTGGCTCTATCGCCGCTGAGAGTGTGGCCTCCATGGCGGGGTCTATCCCTCCGCTCTCGGGTGGCGCGATTTGCTCAGGATTAACGGCCGGAGTAGCTGGGGATGCGATCTCCCGAACACTGTCCAACAGCAGAGTTACGTCTTGCTCGTCGCGACTGTGCGGCGCGTCTGGCATGGGCTCGAGTCCGTCGAATATCAAGTCCCCGCGGATGTCGACCGTGTAGTTCAAGTTTCCAAATCTGACCTGATGGCTAGGGGCGTAGCTTTCGATCTGCTCCAGATGGCCAAGCGAATTCGCCCGCAGTGTGAAGCCGCCGAATACGAAGATCTGTCCGGGGAGGAAAGCCTCACCCTGGACCGCATCACTATCGATGATCGAAGGAGCCATCAAGCCTTATTGTGACGACATAGTGGAACTCTCAATGAAAGCACCAATGTCGGTGTCAAAACCGACGGATCTCAGGTAGGGGGTCCCGAATTGTGCGTCTAAGGCAGATGGTAACAGGAGGCAGGGGACACGATGTTTACCCAGGTTCGGGCCCTCTTGATGGAGGTAATACCCTATGTCCTGCTTGATTATTCTTGATGATATGAGTATTACAAGAGTTGATCTACCACGAGATCAAAGAGGCTAAACCCTAGAAGCTAGCCTATGGTATGATTGTTTGTTGTCCTACGGACTAAACCCTCTGGTTTATATAGACACCGGAGGGGGCTAGGGTTACACAAGGTCGGTTACAAAGGAGGAGATATACATATCTGTATTGCCTAGCTTGCCTTCCACGCCAAGTAGAGTCCCATCCGGACACGGGACGAAGTCTTCAATCTCGTATGTTCATAGTCCAACAGTCCGGCCAAAGGATATAGTCCGGCTGTCCGGAGACCCCTTAATCCAGGACTCCCTCACACCCACATATCAAATTATCAAAGTATCGAACGCGAATTAAACCAACATGATGAAAGTGACTAGATAAAATTCCCGTGTACCCTCAAGAACGCTTTGCTTATCATAAGAGACCGTTTTGGCCTCTCCTTTGCCTCAAAAGGCTTGGGCTACCTTGCTGCACTTTTGTTACTACTATCGTTACTTTATTGTTACAAATTATCTTGCTATCAATCTACTCTGCTACTTACAATTTCAGCACTTGCAGACATTACCTTACTGGAAACCACTTGTCATTTCCTTCTGCTCCTCGTTGGGTTCGACACTCTTACTTATCAAAAAGAGCCACCTCGTTGGGTTCGACACTCTTACTTATCAAAAAGAGCTACAATTGATCCCCTATAGCTGTGGGTCATCAGCCCCCAGTCCTTAGCGTCTTCATTGTAGCTTCGATGGAATTCTCACCCTCAAGTTCATGTTCATTGTGCTCTTCAACAACTTCTTTACTTGAAAGCTTGATCCCATCACCTGCAGTTTTTACCTACTCTTTAAATGGATCGGCTTGAAGCAGCCGATGCAAAAACTTTTTTCCATCAGGACCAATCGGAATAGACTAGTCATCTCTTGGTGTTTCAACAAATTTCAATCGTCCCTTTTCAATGGCCAATTTAACTATTTGACGAAACATGTTGCAATCCTCAAAATTATGCTTGAAGGAATCATGCAACTTACAATACATTCATCCTTGGATAGATGGCTCAACATGGTGATCAAGAATTCTTATGTAATTATTTTGCAACAAAAAATCAAATATTTGGTCACACATGCTTGAACTGAAGGTAAACTTCTTGTTTTCTAGCCGATCTTGCTGTGTGAACAGCTTTGGAGATAAGCAAACAAATGGTTCAGATTTGGAATCTGCCCATTCAGCTATGCATTGTGTTTTCCACTCTATCTCTGCTGTCTTTGGATAAGATATTATATTAGCATCGGATTTCTCAAAAGAATTTAAACTTGGCTTTAAATTTCTGAAACGAAGATAGTTAGAATATACATGTCTCAATAGGTACCATGTGTAAGCCAAGTGGGAAATAACCAAAGATACCCAATTGGATATGAACTTCAGATAAAGCAATGGGGAAAGCCTTAGTTGCAACAAGAAGTCACTATCGGTCTTTATAATGGAGCAATAGGTTGACCGATATGTTGTATAATAATTTTATTGCTAACAACTAAATTATCCTTCTTCATTGGTCTTTCAAAGTTACTTATGAGAGTATTTCTTATAGATGCATCAATAATGAAGTTGCGACCAAATCTGAAAATAGGTAAATTACTCGCTAGACATACCTCTTCAATTATGTTGGGAGAGCACGATGGTTGTATCACTTGAATAATACTTTGTTCCACTTTTGAATGACTCTCCAATGCCCTGGCATCCTCTTTTTCTTTGATAGATTTGGTACACATACTATTTGATTCAGCTTTTTCAATAACCGATTTTTCTTTGTTACCTGAATCAATAATTTTCTCTTTTTGAATTTGCAAGGCTTCTCGCTCTTGTCTTATTTTAGCACACATCTCAGCTTGGCGAGCTTTAATCCTTTTCATCTCAATTTCCATCCAGTCCTCATGAGATTGCCCCCCAATACTTTGATACTCTTTAGGCAATGAGTTGCCGAAACTTTGCAATTGTTTAGGGGGTACATTGGTTGCTACAGAGCAAGGCGAATGCATCATTTGCACAACTCTTGCTTTTACAGTAGCAAATTCATGAGGCTTTCCGCTTTCTATTAGTTCTTGGTGAATAGAGTTGCACAAATCCCAAGAGAATGTAAGCTTGTTTTCCATTACCTAGTCTGGATACGGTTGCCCCCCTAATGCCTCTAGACTCTTTCGGCAATGACATGTTGCCAAAATTATGTAATTGTGTAGGGGGAACATGATATGCCACGGTAGTAGATGAACACACATGTGATCCTATAGAATTTTCACTTATTCAGCTATTTGCGTGAAGGTGCGAAGCTGAATTATGAATACCTACAGTTTCATATGGTGCCAAAAAATTAGTAGCATGAGGTGTAGCATATGATTGTTTAGGGCAATTGGGCAAATAACTAGTAGTAGCATGGCTAATTCCCCTATCTACCGGCATGTTTGGACATACTGCAAGTTATTTGCCGATGAATAAAAAGGTGAAACACTTTGTTGCATGCTATTGGAAATTTTAACATGAGGTGTTTCAAATTGATTACCTAAACCCAATGTCGTGGTGGGCGCACAGCAGAGGCCATGGGATGGCTAAAGAGAGGAGGAGGCTCGAGGGCACTGGTGGGCTCCAGAGGCGAGGTCGGCATGAGCGAGCACGGGACGCAAGACATACCCAGGTTTGGGGCTCTACGGAGAGATAATACCCCTAGTCCTGCCGAGTGTGGTTTATATGTTACAGTACAGGGTTGCTCCGTGAGCTGTATCGGGGAGGAAGAAAGGCAGGCCAAGGCTTGGGCTGCTCCCTTCCTCTGTGTCTGTGTGATGCAGAATAGTTCCCGCCCGTTGCATGAGGGCTCCTAGGGGGTTTTATAGGTTAACCCCCCAGGGGTACAATGGTAATGTTACATGGTTGTAGGGCCGGGTCGTCAGCGTCTAGGAACTCGGTGCTAGGACCCGCCAGGTACCAGGTCTCGCCGGATTCCCCGAGCATGGGACCCATCGGGTACGGGGGCACTGTTGGCTGTCTTGTCGATCGTCAGGGCGTGGCCGAGTTGAGTCGGCTATAGTGGCGCTTCGTCAGGTTGCCGCTTGCTGGCGTCATGGGTGACGACGGGTGCATTGTTGCCGCGCCGAGCCTGTTCAGCGGGTAGGTGGGGGCACTATTGCCTTGTTCGGCTGACCAAAGGCATGGGCGGGGCACTGTGGCTTCGGTCATCAGTTGGTGGCGACTCGTCCCATAGTACGGCTGGGATGGGACAGTCACTGACCCTTTGGCCGGGTTGGAGTGCACGCCAAGGGGAGTTAGCTTGTTGGATAAGTCTTGGTGCGTCGGGCTTGGCCGCCTTGGGCTGGCTTGTTGGAGAAGTCTTGAGGATTAGGTCGGGTCGAGGGGGCTTGGCCGGGTCGAGCGACCCGGCCGAGCGCGAGCCGTCTTGAGGGGCGATGTCGGCCCCGTTATCTTTTCAAAGGATCCGGGTTCCGTTGCCTGCCCGGGGTCCATCTCCCTGATAGTAGTCCCCGAAGCTGTGAAGGTCCGCCGTCTTCGGATGGAAGGGCCTTCGTAGTTTCCCCTTTGAAGGAGGTGAATCTTGAGGCCGCCCGATCCGGCAACACCCACTGTGTGCCGGCTTCCGGAAGCCGGATCGCGTCATCTTGACAGTGGCGGGAAACCAAGGAGTCGACCGAATCTTGGAGGCAATCTTTCGGGCCTCACGCCGGCGCCATGTGGCCTACGGGAGCCGGAGGGGCCTGACAGGCCACGCGTGTTCTAAGATAGGGCGATGCATAGAGGCCCATGGCCGTGCGCCTACGGCCCATGCGCGTAGATTTATTGCATCGTCCGCGAGTCGGTTGCCATTCTCGAGGCAGATATTGTGCGTGTACGTGCGTAGTTATTGCGGGGAAGTGGGGGAGGCGAGCGCAAACGATCCCACTTCCCCATGTTTGGAACCATGGCTTATAAATTGGGGCGAGGAGTGGGCGGTGGAAACCATTCTCACCCGCGCCCCCTGCCTTCGTCTTCCTTCATCTGCTTCTTGTGAGCGTCGCACACTATGACGCCCGTTGCTTCGAGGAGAGGCTTGAGGTCACCTTCTTCTTCTTATCTCGCTTCTTCGTCGATGGCGCTGCCGTCGGGCTCATGGATGGGCTCGACCGTCACCCTCGACGATATCGCCCACCTCCGCGCCACCAGGCGCCTGCCGGGGGAGACGGAGGTCGTCGCCCGCCCGCCGCAAGGCGAGCGGGAGCCGCGACCCGAGGGCATGGAGCGGGTCGTCTTCCTCCCGCACTTCGAGTGCGGGTTTGGGCTTCCTGCGAGCGGCTTCTTTCATGATTTCCTAAAGTTCTTCGAGCTCCAGCCTCACCATCTGGGTGTCGGCGCCCATCGTGCAGCTGTCCGGCTTTGTAACCCTCTGCGAGGGGTACCTAGGGGTCGACCTTTGATCGACCTCTGGGTGCGCTTCTTCTCCCTGAAGCAGCAGGGGCCGAGGGCCGGGGAGATGTCGGAGTGCGGGGCCGCCGTCATCTCCAAGCGGGCGGGCGCTGACTGCCCGAAGATGCCGCTGGAGGATTCTGCCAAGAAGTGGCAGAACTCTTTCTTCTACGTCCGCAACCTTGGCGCGGATCGTATGAACCTGCCGCCCTTCGTCAACTCACCGCTGAAGGAGAAGCAGAACTGGGGGTACTACCCCAAGCGCCCGTCACAGGAGGTGCTCAACCTGTGCGAGCGGGTGTCGGTGATGAAGGAGCGGGAGGGGCTCACTGGCACCGACCTCATCACCGCCTTCATCGTCCGCCGGGTGCTGCGGCTGCAGCAGCGCAGCCATCCCATCGGTGAGCTGACCGGCCTCCAGGACCCCAACCGCATGGCGAACACGCAGCTGGGCGCGGACCTGGTCACGCGCCGGGTCAACGACATATCCAAGGCCAACCTGCAGGGCGACTAGGCATTCAGGAAGGCCCCATATAGCCACGCGAACCCGGCACCCTCGGTGAGTCCTTGGTCTCCATTCTTTGTTGGTGCTTATCTTCTTATCCGTCCTGACGCAACACGGGAAGTGCTTCTGAATGCCATCCCGCATCGTTATGACCAGGCGCGGGCGCAGGTGGTGTGTGCTGCCTCGGAGGATCCCGAGGCCCACAGCGGAGAGTTGGAGGCGGCACCTGACACGGGCGCGGGCGCGGGGCGCCGAGCTGGTAAGCCTTGTGCTTTCTAGTGCTTTCTTTTTGAATCGCCGGATCGCCGGGTCGAGGGCTGACGTGAGCCGTTGATGTAGCGGCGTTGGGTGGAGGAGGTAGCGGAGCGGTCGAGGCGGGGTCACCTTGGGGAGCACCGGCGGTGAGGCGGCCGCATGGGAAGGACAATGTCGTGCTGCGAGCCCCGGCCACGAAGCGCGCAGCGGACCCGGCCGGGGTGGCAAAGCCAGCCACCAAGAGGAGGCGCGCCGTGCCGCATGAGAGGGTGGCGAGACCCATCGTCTCGGTGGTGCCGGGGTAAGCTTTTCTTCTAGCTCGGACCGAGTTGCCGAGCGGCTCTGCTTGTCTCGTATTTACTTCATCTTGTGTTTCAGGTCGCCGATCTCACACGCGGTGGCGGCGGCGGATGCAGCGTCCGCCGAGGGCGCTGCGTTCTGGAGGAGCCGGTCTGGCACCGTCGACCGGGACGAGGAGGAGGAGGGGCGGGCAGATCCGGACCTTGGTCTGGACCCGTCCGACATCGAAGGCCTGGCCTGGCGGGACCGGAACCGGGCCGAGGCGGAGCTGCTGTAGCGTCGACCCAGGCCGGGGTTAGCGCCGCGGCGGCGTGGGCGGGAGCCGGTGAGGAACCGTCATGGCCGGAGATGCCGGCGGGGACAGTGGCGGTGGTGACGGCCTTTGTGCCGTTGTCGGAGGGGGAGCGCGGCCACGACGGCCGCGTGGACGCAATGGACCACGACCGGGAGGTTGTGGTCATTGGGGACGGCATCCCGCCACGAACCGACGTGGTTGAGCGGGCGGGGGCCAGCGGAGGCGGCGGTGACACCGTCTTGGGGGAGGCATCGCAAACGGCACCGGTGGGGACGGCCCGGGCGCCGGCGAGCGAGATGCCGTTGGTGGTGGAGCCGCGAGCCAGTCGGCCCACCGAGCCAGCGTCGGAGCATGCCCTGGTGCTCAAGCCCGGGGGTCGTCGGGCTGCCGGGTCGCAGCCGGCACAGAGCGGGACCGGCAAGGTCTTCTTCGGGCCCCCGACCCAGGAGGAGGCGGCGATAACCGCCATGACCCGGCGCCTGCGAGAGCGGGCGGACCGGATCCAGACCTTCGCCCAGGCCAAGGTCGAGGCGACGCAGGAGCTGGTGCGCGTCGTGCTTGTAAGTTTCCCTCGCATTCTTCTTTTCCTTCTTTACTGACTCTACTTTGTGGGGGCGTGCCAGCGCACCCACTGGGTGTAGCCCCCGAGATTCGGGCCAACTGCGTAGTAGTTGGGTCGAATCTTATCTTGATGTCTTGTATTGATCACTGTTTTTTGCAGCAACTGGACGCCTACCGGGTCAGCGTCTTCAACCGACTACTTGAGACGCACCGGCGTCTCAAGGAGCGGCTCGCTGCCAAGGAGGAGGAGCTCCGTGCTGCAGCAGGTATTTGTCTTGCATGCTCTTTTCTAGTGGGGGCGCACTAGCGCACCCATTGGGTGTAGCCCCCGAGATTCGGGCCAACAACATAGCAGTTGGGTCGAATCTTAAAGTAGCACTTTGTTTCTGAGTTTCTTTTCTACAGCCGAGGTGCTGTCTTGGAGGACCCGACTGGTCCGGGCCGGCTTCCACTATGACCGGCTCGTTGCTGACGCCGGTCGGCTTGGAGCTGAAGTGGAGAGGGCGAGGGCGGAGGCGACGGGAGCCCGGCGGGCGCTCGACGAAGCCAGCCGGCTGCAGGAGCAGCTGGAGGGCAACAAGGGACGCCTCGAGGCCGAGGTGGAGCGGCTCAAGGCGGAGGCCGCCAAGGTCGTGGAGGCATAGCAGGACCTTTCTGAGGCGGACCAGCAAGGAGGCAAGGTGGCCGATGACAAGGTGTAGCTCTAGGCTGAGGTGGAGCGCCTGAAAGCGCTGGTGGCCACGGCGGAGGAGACCCGGCACCGCGAGGAGGCCGAGAAGGCGGCCAAGGATAAGGACGCCGAGCTGAAGGTGGCCCTTGCCAAGGTCGCCAACCTGGAGAAGGCGCTCCAGGAGTGTGACCGCACCATCGCCCGAGAGCGGCGCGGTACGTTGCTCGAAACGCAGCACCTGGAAGAGTCCTTCTCCAGTATGTGCTTTCCTTCGGTTTTGTTGTTACCGGGTTGGGACTCAGGCTTTTCTTCCTTAGTGACTTTCTTCCGACTTGCTTTTCTCTTCGACAGGGGCCTTCCCGGAGACGCGCCGGCTGGCGGAGGAGGCGCTCCGCTTTCAGCGCGACCCACAAGGAATCGTCGGCTCCGGGACTGACCCGCGGGTGGCCTGGACCTTCCCGAAGATCGTGGCCGCCGCTGAGGCCCGTCTGCGAGTCCTAAGCAAGCAGATGGGGTGGCTCTCTGAGGCCGGCGCGGCAATAACGGCGTCCCTCTGGTCGGGTGCCGTCATGTCGAATAGCTTCACGTGGCTGGCGCGGTGGTTGGAGGCGGGCCCGGACCATCTTCATGAGTGGCGGGTTTCTGCCGCCCGTGCCGGTGTCGAGACGGCACTTCGGTTCGTGTTGTCTTGGCATCCGGACCTGGCGCTGGATGCGCTGATGGGCCAGCAGGCCGGCTCGGAGAGCCAACTGCAGGCAGAGGCCGGACGGATCGCCGCCCGGGCCAGCTATATCGCTGGGTTCGCCTTCCACGACGAGTTCCAGCCAGAGGGGCGGAGGATGACGGAGTCGTGCCTGCTAAGGACTGCGGCCTTCTTTTGAACGACCCGGAGGGTAGCTCTGAGGAGACGGGCATCTACTGCGACGCGGACGCCGGGGAGGATGATGTCGGCACCTCGGCGCACCCGGGGGCTGCGCGATCCGGTGACGGAGATGCCTGATTTAACTTTGTAAAAAATTGTTAGGTAGCAGGTCCACCCACCCAGTGGGGGTCGACTTGGGTGTAATGAACTCTAGCCTTGGGCCTATTTCCGAATTTACGATGTATGAGCCTTATGAATGTTTGTGCCTTTGCTTTTCGTTTTTTTCGAGCCGTTCTCCTGCATTCTTCCCTCTTGGGCTTCTCCCCCGCGAGTCTGATGGACGAGGCTCCAGTCCGTGACAAAGGGTTCGGCTTTTGAGAGGAGCGTGTAGTACTTAGGCTTTCGTAATGTTGAGCGCAAGCGAAAACACCCACTAGGCCGGCCCGCGGCAACCCGGTAGGGCCAGGTTGGCGTGCGGCCGGTCGCCTGGCGGCTTAGAGTGGCGGGGCCGGGTCGAGCGACCCGTCAGCATGCGAAAACCTCGTGGATGCCAGCGCTCTTGCTCTTTCTCTTTGAAGCCTTTTTCTCGCAACTTCTCCCCCTTTGGGTTTCCCCCCGCGAGTCTGACGGCCGAGGCTCCGGTCCGTGACAAGGGGTTCAGCCTTTGGGAGGAGCGTGCGATATTTAGCCTTTCAAAACGTTGAGCGCAAGCGAAACACCCACTGGGCCAGCTGGCGGCAATCCGGCGGGGCCGGGTTGGCGAGCAGCCGGTTCTGCGGTAACTTTAAAGTGGCGGGGCCGGGTTGGGCGACCCGACGGCTCTAGACTTAGTGCTCGCGGCGCGCTGGTGCTCTGGTCTCGTGAGCTTGCCAGCCAATAGCCGAAGCCGTTTCTGCGGCTCAGGGCGAAGCGGGAGGCCGTGACAATCCAATGCATTAGGAGCCGCTAAGGGAAGCGGCGGGTGGCCAAGCCGGCCAGCCCCCGGGCCCCCGGGTCGAGCGAGTCAACCCGGCGTTCGGGTTGGCTTACTAGAAAGGTAATGCACAAATGTGGGGGACACAATAGCTTGGTCGCGAAAAGGACAGCCCCCGAGCGTCGTTCGGGGGCCCCAGAGTTTTCAGATGATTACAAAAGGCAGCGATACATACGTGCATACGGCTAACTGTAAAACGGGCGGAGGAGCTCCTTGTTCCATGGCCGGGTTGTTTCTTCGCCGGTGGTGTCCCTCTTGCACTTGTTTGACTTGCGGGCGTCGATGAGGTAGTACGCATTGTGATTGCACAAGGCCTTGTTGATGATGAAGTGGCCCTCGCACGGGGAGGATAGCTTGTGTTAGCCGGTCTGCTGCTGGACGAGTCGGAGGACGAAGCTTGATTTTCTTGCTATGGTAGTGCCTCAGTCCTTGCTGGTAGATGGCCGAGCGACTGAGCGCTAGGAGACGTGCTTCTTTGAGCAGGTCGACGCCGTCTTCGCGAGCTTCCTTGGCTTCGGCTTCCGTGTACATCGTGACGCGTGGCGAGTCGAAGGATGACGGCTTCTACTCCATAGACGAGGAAGAATGGGGTGAACCCGGTCGACCGGTTTGGCGTGGTGCGGAGACTCCAAAGGATGGCCAGTAACTCGTCGAGCCAGCTGCCGGGTGAACGGACGAGTGGCTCAACGAGCCGCGGCTTGATGCTGGATATGATGAGGCCGTTGGCCTGCTCGACCTGGCCGTTGGACTGCGGATGTGCAAAGGAAGCCAGGTCGAGGCGGATGCCGGAGATGGAGCAGTACTGCGTGAGCGCGCCCTTGGCGAAGTTGGTGCTGTTGTCCATGATGATGTTGTTCGGCATGCCGTGGCGCACTGTGATGTCCTTGATGAACCAAACGGTCGTCGGGCCATCCAGCTTCTTGATTGGCCTTGCTTCGATCCATTTGGTGAACTTGTCCACCGCCACCAGCAAATGTGTGATGCCACCTCGGGCAGTCTTGAAGGGTCCCACCATGTCGAGTCCCCAGACCGCAAAGGGCCAGGCGATCGGGATGGTCTGGAGTGCTGACGCCGGCTGGTGGCTGTGCTTGCTGAAGCGCTAGCATCCCTCGCACTTGATGACGAGCGACTCTACGTCTTCGAGGGCCGTGGGCCAGTAGAAACCATGGCGGAAAGCCTTGGCCGCCAGGGATCTCGAGGCGGCGTGGTGCCCATACTCGGCCTGGTGTATGTCGAGGAGGATCTCAATGCCCTCGTCCTGCTCGACGCAGCGTTGGAACACGCCAGTGGAGCTGCGCTTGACGAGATCGTTATTGATGATGCCGTAGGCGGACGCTCGATGCTGTACCTACCGAGCTTTGGTCTCGTCCATGGGGAGGACCCCGTTTTCCAGGAACTCCGAGATTGGCAGGGCCCAGGATGGCGCCGTCACCACAGCGAAGATTGCCACTTTTTCGGGATCCGGGTCGGCGGCCCCCGAGCCGGGTTTGGCAGCCCTCGGGCCGGGTTGCGGCGCGGCCGGGTCGGTTGGAGCAGTCCCCGGGCCAGGTTGAGGCGCGGCCGGGTCAGTTGGAGCAGTCCCCAGGCCGGTTTGAGGCGCGTCCGAGTCAGTTGGAGCAGTCCCCGGGCCGGGTTGAGGCGCGGCCGGGTCGGTTGGAGTAGGCCTTGTTCAGGCTGGTGTAGTCGATACACATGTGCCAGGTCTTGTTCTTCTTCGAAACGAGGACTGGGTTGGCCATCCACTCGGGGTGAAATACTTCCATGATGAAGCCGGCCGCCAGAAGCTTGGCGACCTCTTCACCAATGGTCCTTCTCTTCTCTTCAGAAAAATGTCACAGGGGTTGACGGACGGGCTTGGCATCCTTGCGGACATGGAGTTTGTGCTCGGCGTACTTCCTCGGGATACCTGTCATGTCCTTTGGGGTCCATGCAAAAACATCCCAATTCTCACAATGGAAGTCGACGAGCTCGCCTTCCTATTTGCTGTCGAGGCGGGTGCCTACGATAACGTACTTGCTGCAGCTGGGGTCTTCCGGATTCAGCTTCACTTTCTTGGTTTCCTTGGAGGGCTTGAACGAGGCCTTGTCGGTCAGGTCCTCAGCTAGGACGGGTGCGGCCGACGCCTCTTGGGCCAGGGCGACGATTCGGTCGAGCTGGTGCCGCTCCTCGGCTACGACCAGCGACTCAGCCAGCTTGGCATCATCTCGGGTGCGTTCCACGGACTTGCGGTAGTCGCCCATGATAGTGATGAGGCCCTTTGGACCCGGCATCTTTATCTTCAGATAGGCGTAGTGGGGAACCGCCATGAACTTGGCGAGCGCGGGCCGGCCCAGCAGCACATGATACACGCTGGACAGGTCCACCACCTCGAACCAGATCGGCTCACGTCGAAAGTGGCTGTTGTCGCCGAACAGGACGTCGAGCCGGATCTGGCCGATCGGGGAGCAGGAGAGGCCGGGAACGATGCGTGCAAAACCACTCGGGTCGGCTCCAAATCCTTGGCCTCGAGGCCGAGCTTGGTCATGGGGTCGCGGTAGAGGATGTTGATGCTGTTGCCGCCATTGATGAGCACCCAGGATAACTTGCACGTGCGTTGAGGCGCGACGATTGTGGGATCGAGGACGAGGGCGTAACCACCCAGGTTCGGCATGACGGCCGGGTGGTCCTGTCGAGTCTAGGTGACCGGGTGCTCCGACCAATGCATGTACTCCGTCTTGGCCGGGATGACGGTGTTCACCTCCTACCGAAGGAGGCGCTCGCTGCGCTTGTTGTCACCTATGCTGGTGAAGACGACGTAGGTTGTGTTCTGGGCCGGGTAGGCGTCGTCGCGCATTGCACCGCTGGCCGGGGGCGATGGTGAAGGTGGAGGCGGCTGCCTGCTCCTGGAGCCGGGGCCGGAGGAGGCGGGACGTCGCCCCTCATGACGCGCTTGGTGATGGCACACTGCCGAAGCGTGTGCGTGGACGGCCTCGCGCCGCTGTGGTGCTTGCAGGGAGCGTCGAGCATCTCCTCGAAACTCATGGCGGGTTGCCATGTCGTCTTGCCGGTCTGCCGGCGCTTGGCGGCTGGGTCAGCTGCGGGCGCCTCCTCGGCGGCCGCGACGAGCCGGTTGTCGTAGCGCTGAGCCGGCTGATGGGACTTGTGCTTATTTTTCTGTTGGTTGTGCTGCTGTCGGCTTCCTTTACCGGTCGGCTTCGGAGGGGGAACCGACTTTGCTTTGCCGGCTTCGTCCAGCGCCACCTGGATCTTCATGGCGGAGTCGGCGGTGGCATACTTGTCTGCCGTCACCATGAGCGCGGCCATGGTGGCCGGCTCGGAGCGCAAGAGCTCGTGCTTCAGAAGGGTACCGTCCCGGCACCCGTTGACGAAGTATTGGATTGCTTGGACTTCGTGGATGCCCTCGCAGCTGTTTTGGAGCTCGGTCCAGCGTGCGAGGTGCTCGCAGCCGGTCTCCGCTGGTCCCTACACGCACATGGCGAGCTGACTAGGGCGGCCGGGTTGCTTGTACGTGCAGGTGAAGTTACGGACGAAAGCTTGCTCGAAGTCGACCCATGCGTTGATGCTACCCTCCGGCAGACTGTTCAACCAGGTGTGGGCTGACCCTTGGAGCATGAGAGGCGTGTAGCGCATGGCGAGGCGGCGGTTGCCGCCAGCGATGCCGATGGCGGTGGTGTAGTCGATGAGCCAGTCCTTCGGCTTCACGGTGCCATTGTACTTGGGGGTGTGACGGGGGAGCGTGAACCCTATGGTAAAGGGCTCACCTCGGATGCACGGTCTGAAGCACGCGGGCCCAGCCGGCCAGTCACCACACCACGGGGGGGGGGGTCTCCTCCCGTCAGACATCCACTCGGTTGGAGCAGGGGGTCGAGCCGGCGTCGGGCCTCTGAAGTCGGCTCGTCGCCCAAGCCGCCGGCAGTCGTCAGGGCCGGGTTGCGCTGGGTCCAGGTGCGGCCGGAGTGTGCTTCGCCGGGTGGAGAGGACGCCGTGTGCTAGAAATCGCCGGGTCCAGCGATGCAGGCGTAGCCGGATCCGGCCGGCTTGGCAAGTTGGTTGAGGCGGTCCTGCTACGCGTTAGCCGCAGTGACGAGGTCGTTCACCCTCTTGAGGCGGTCCTGCAGCTCTTCGCCCACGAGCTGGTCCAGGCCGACCGCGGCCGCTTGGGCAACGCACATGATCTTCACGGGAGTCTCGTAGACAGGAGGGATGGCGCCAAAGGCGCGCTCGGTCGCGCCGCCCCGGGCCCGCACATCAGCGACCCAGCTTGGCTCAGGCGCGTCTAGCGTGAAGCCGTAGGCGGCATTGCGCTCCAGCTGAGTAGAGTCGAGGCGGCGCTACGTGGCAGCGAGCGTCTCAGTGAGGTCCAGCAGGCGCTGGCGATCCTCGTCGAGGCAAGTCCGGGCCTCGGCGACGTTGGAGGCGTCAATGTCGGTGCCGATGGGGACGCGTAGCCTCTGCTTCATGGCCCACAGGGGGTCTGGCGGGCTGGCCCGCCCAGCTACGGTCCTAGCTTTGGCGGCCTTCCTCGCCGCGCTAGATGAGGAAGCGGCGCCGGTGTCGGTGACGAAAACCACTACCAAAGGTCCATTGCCCCGGCAGGGACGCCGCCGCCGAGGGAAAGGGGGGAGTCAGAAAAGTCGAGCACCTCCCTAGGGTACTCGTCGGCCGCAGGCACGTCGGAGATGCGCAGCGCGACGAAGGAAATGGCGAGTGCGTCGATGACATCATCCGCCAGCGTGACGGTCTCGTCGGAGTCGGAGTAGAGCCCCGTCTAAAGCAGGCTCCTGACCAGGACCTCTAGCTGCCCCACGATGGGCGCCAGCTGTCGTGGTAGGCGCACGGCAAATGCCATGGGATGGCTAAAGAGAAGAGGAGGCTCGAGGGCACTGGTGGGCTCCAGAGGCGAGGTCGGCATGAGCGAGCGCGGGACCCAATACATACCCAGGTTCGGGGCTCTCTAGAGAGATAACACCCCTAGTCCTATCAAGTGTGGTTTATATGTGATAGTACAGGGTTGCTCCTTGAGCTGTATCAGGGAGGAAGAAAGACAGGCCGAGGCTTGGGCTGCTCCCTTCCTCTGTGTGTGTGATGGAGAAGAGTTCCTGCCCGTTGCACGAGGGCTCCTTGGGGTTTTATAGGTCAACCCCCTAGGGGTACAATGGTAATGTTACATGGTTGTAGGGCCGGGTCATCAGCGTCTAGCAACCCGGTGCTAGGACTTGCCGGATACCAAGTCTCGCCGGGTTCCCCGGGCACGGGACCCACCAGGTACGGGGCGATGTTGGCCGTCTTGTCGATCGTCAGGGCATGGACGAGTTGAGTCGGCTATAGTGGCGCTCCGTCAGGTCGCCGCTTGCTGGCGTCATGGGTGACGACGGATGCACTGTTGCCATGCCGAGCTTGGTTAGTGGGTAGGTGGGGGCACTGTTGCCTTTTCTGGCTGACCAAAGGCATGGGCGGGGCACTGTGGCTTTGGTCATCAGCTGGTGGTGACTCATCCCATCGTGCGGCTGGGATGGGACGGTCGCTGGGCTTGGAGTGCATGCCAAGGGAAGTTGGCTTGTTGGATAAGTCTTGGTGCGCTGGGCTTGGCCGCCTTGGGCTGGCTTGTTGGAGAAGTCTTAAGGATTAGGCCGGGTCGAGGGGGCTTGGCCGGGTTGAGCGACCCGGGCGAGCGCGAGACGTCTTGAGGGGCGATGTCGGCCCCGTTGTTTTTTCAAAGGATCCGGGTTTCGCCCCGACACCCATCATGTTGTTCATCAGCATATGGATTTGTGGGGTTGCCGATGCATGAGAGTTAGGATACATATGTTGTATGTTGCTAAAATCATAAGAATTTGAAGCATGAAGATTGTTTTGCATCGGCCCTTGCACATAATTAGATGCATGATTGATGAAATTAGGGCTAGCCGATACATTATGCTCATTAAGCGATCTAGCAAAAACATATAAATTATTTGCATCTACAAAGGAGAATTGGGTATTCATATTACCTTTGTAGATCACAAATTCTTAATGACGATCTCTTCATAGCAAGAACGGGCCGGAGACCGTTCGAAGCATCTTCCCCAGATGAGTCGCCAAAAAGTGTGTTCACACACGAACACAAACACGTCACCGTGTACCTCCAACACCGAGGGTGAAGCACCGCAGCTCACGTCGAAGGAGACCCATCCGGAAGCGCGGTAAGCAAGCAATCCGACAAGTGCTTTTGAGGACCCAAAACCCCACACATTCGAGAGGGACCCCGTCAGGGCGCGCGGCGGCTATGGGCTGCCCTAGGTCGACCTGATCGCCCTAGGGCCTCAAGGTCCGTTGCCCCGGAATGAAGAAGAACGAACGAAGAATGAGGAAGAAAAAGACTAAGGGAGAAGGAAAAGTAAAGGTAAAAAGTAGTATATGTTTGTTCGATTGTGTGTTGTTGTTCAATCGGCCATCACCTCTTGTCTATATAAGAGGCAGATGGACTTCCCATACAATAAAAGGACTTGCATATCCGTCCAAATCATCAAAACCTAACGAAACACGGACTATTCACGACCTCCGGCCCGGATGTCCGGCTCAAGGCCCGGATGATCCGGCCTAGCCCAGTTTTCTAACAACATCTCACTGTTATGGCTCTAAAATCAACATACGACCTCGGATTTGGATGAACTTTATATCAAAATCAACCGCCTAGACGAGACGCACAACTTTAATGTTGAACACTTTTTGATCTAAGACCATATTGAGGGTGTTTGGGTCCACTTTCTAAAGTTTGTAGCAGAAAAAGTTGTCCGGACGTCCGGACTCATGTCCGGATCGTCCGGACTTCACCCAGATGGTCTGGGTGCCATCCGGATGATATGGCTTCACGGGGCCTCAAATTTATGATTCTGATAATTTACCCGGATGATAGTCCGGACGTTCGGGTCATTCATCCGGCCTCCGGCCGGATGATCCGGTCAAATACTATTGCAGCCCACTGTTTTGTCTGTAACTTTTGCATACAACCTTGAATGGGGACGACTTTTGTATCAAAATCATCCGTTTCGACGAGACGAAGAACTTTGCATTTGAAAGTTTTTTCATACAAGGCCATATTAATTAGTTTTCATGCCATTTTCTAATCTAATGTCAACACAGGTATCTTCGAAATTGTCATATCTTTTGCACTTGAGCTCCGTTTTGGTCCATCTTCATATTTATTTCGATCATCTTGAAGAGGGCCATCAAATGGTGACATGAACTCATAATTTTAACCTCATCCCATTATAGACTCAAGTCACTCTTTGCGATCATGCCATTTTTGAGCGTCAATAAAGCGGCTCTTGGTTAGTAGCCACCTGCAACACGAGACCCATGACGCTTTGTGATGTTGTAAAGTGGGCCAACTACTGATAAATTAGTACATATCTAAAATTTACTATTGTACATGCCAGCTATGTGGTTGGCTCTAAATGATATGGCAACTCCTTATAGTCGACTGTTGGTTGTATTATACCATGCTCTTAGCAACAAATACTAAACACCTATGCATTGGGGAGATTAATTTCTAAGCTTTTTAATGCACTTAGCACCTCACCTTAGGTTGGTCATAGTGGGGAGTATCATATACTAGTATCATGCATATGATACTAGTGTATGACACTACATCTGTAGTGCATAGTATCATAGATTACTATCATAGGTGGTCTCATTTATTGTCATGCATGACACATAGTAGCATAACATTTATTATGATACAATATCTGTTGGGGAACGCAGTAATTTCAAAAAAAATCTACGCACACGCAAGATCATGGTGATGCATAGCAACGAGAGGGAAGAGTGTTGTCCACGTACCCTCGTAGACCGTAAGCGGAAGCGTTATGACAACGCGGTTGATGTAGTCGTACGTGTTCACGATCGATCGATCCTAGCACCCAAGGAACGGCACCTCCGTGATCTGCACACGTTCAGCTCGGTGATGTCCCACGAACTCACAATCCAGAAGAATTTCAAGGAGAGCTTCGTCAGCACGACGGCATGATGATGGTGATGATGATGCTACCGGAACAGGGCTTCGCCTAAGCACCGCTACGATATGACCGAGGTGGATTATGGTGGAGGGGGGCACCGCACACGGCTAAGAGATCAATGATCAAGTTGTGTGTCCATGGGGTGCCCCCTACCCTGTATATAAAGGAGTGGAGGAGGGGAGGGGTCGGCCCTCTCTATGGCGCGCCCTAGGGGAGTCCTACTCCCACCGGGAGTAGGATTTCCCCTTCCCTAGTTGGAGTGGGAGAGGAAGGGAAGGAGGAGTAGGAGAGAAGGAAAGCCCCCCCCCCCCAAACCTATTTCAATTTGGCCTCCTGCCCAAGAGGGGTGCACCAGCCCCTTGTGGGCTGGTGTGCTTCCTTCTTATGGCCCATAAGGCCCATAACTTCTCCCGGGGGGTTTCGGTAACCTCCCGGTACTCCGGAAAAATGCCCGAACCACTCGGAATCATTCCGATGTCCAAACATAGGCTTCCAATATATCGATCTTTATGTCTCGACCACTTCGAGACTTCGCGTCTTTCCCATGATCACATTCGGGACTCCGAACAACCTTCGGTTCATCAAAACACATAAACTCATAATACCGATCGCCACCGAACATTAAGCGTGTGGACCCTACGCTTCGAGAACTATATAGACATGACCGAGACTCACTTCTGGTCAATAACCAATAGCGGAACCTGGATGCTCATATTGGTTCCTACATATTCTATGAAGATCTTTATCGGTCAAACCGCATAACAACATACGTTGTTCCCTTTGTCATCGGTATGTTACTTGCCCGAGGTTCGATCGTCGGTATCTCAATACCTAGTTCAATCTTGTTACCAGCAAGTCCCTTTACTCGTTCAGTAATGCATTAACCCACAACTAAATCATTAGTCACAATGCTTGCAAGGCTTATAATGATGTGCGAGGGAGTCCTGGATTAGGGGGTATCCGGACAGCCGGACTATATCCTTTGGCCGGACTGTTGGACTATGAAGATACAAGATTGAAGACTTCGTCCCGTGACCGGATGGGACTCTCCTTGGCGTGGAAGGCAATCTTGGCAGTACGGATATGTAGATCTCCTTCCTTGTAACCGACTCTGTGTAACCCTAGCCCCCTCCAGTGTCTATATAAACCGGAGGGTTTAGTCCGTAGGACCAACAACAACAATCATACCATAGGCTAGCTTCTAGGGTTTAGCCTCTTTGATCTCGTGGTAGATCAACTCTTGTAATACTCATATCATCAAGATCAATCAAGTAGGAGTAGGGTTTTACCTCCATCGAGAGGGCCCGAACCTGGGTAAAAACATCGTGTCCCCCGTCTCCTGTTACCATCCGCCTAGACGCACAGTTCGGGACCCCCTACCCGAGATCCGCTGGTTTTGACACCGACATTGGTGCTTTCATTGAGAGTTCCTCTGTGTTGTCATTGTTAGGCTGGATGGCTCCTTCAATCATCGATAGCGATGCAGTCCGGGGTGAGACTTTTCTCCTCGGACAAATCTTTGTATCCGGCAGCTCCGCACTGCGGGCCAACTCGCTTGGCCATCTGGAGCAGATCGAGAGTTACGCCCCTGGCCACCAGGTCAGGTTTGGAAGCTTAAACTACATGGCGGACATCCGCGGAGCCTTGATCTTCGACGGATTTGAGCCCTTGCCGAGTGCGCCGCACGGTCACAATGAGCATGATTTAGCTCTACCATCGGACAGTGTTCAGGAGACCGCACCGGCAACCGCTCCGACCCTCAATTCGGAGCCAATTGCGCCATCCATGGACGGGTGGATAGACACCGCCACGGAGGCCGCATTCTCAGTGGCGATTGAGCCGAGTATTGACCTTACCCTTCACGGGAGTTGTGACACCGAACTGTCGGATTCTTCCCCGGCCACGGACTCCGAACCGCCTGCGCCCGTGCCTATCGAACCCAACTGGGCGCCGATCATGGAGTTCACCTCTGCGGATATCCTTCAGCACTCGCCCTTTGGCGACATACTAAACTCATTAAGGTATCTCTCCTTATCTGGAGAGTACTGGCCGAACTATGGCTGGCCAGATCGGGATGCGGACGACGAAGAAATTCGCCGCCCACCCACCACCCACTTAGTAGCCACTGTCGATGATTTGACCGACATGCTCGCCTTCGACTCCGAAGACATCGACGGTGTGGACGACGATGCACAAGAAGAATAGGAGCCACTGCCCACAGGGCACTGGACGCCCACTTCATCATATGATGTATACATGGTGGACACACCCAAAGAAAACGACGACGAGGAACGGAAGGACGCAGCGAAGGATCGTTCCCTCGAGAAGCAGTCAAAGCGGTGGCGTAAGCACCGCTCCAAATCCCGCCTCGGCAGAAACAACGATCATATACACCAAGCGATAGAGCAGGGTGAGCCAGCGGACGACAAAGACGGCATTGAACCACTGTCCGACCACGGCAACACGGAGAATTAAACCGAACAACCCGACTCCGGCAAAGATAACAGTCCGGACGACATCACACCGGACAGGCACCCCGAGCAACAGAATACCATCAAAGGCTTGTTGCCACTGCGAGGAGTCTGAAAAAGCAGAAGCAAAGGCTCAGGGCTGCACAAGACACACTCAGAATTAGATGGAGTGCAGTACTCAACACTGCAGCAAAGTACGGAGGTAGTCACCACACAAAGAGCTACCCGAGGCGAAAGCTGCTACCTGAATTCGATGAGGAGGCCTTAGATCCCCCGCAATCAAAAAACAAAATAGCCATCTGGTCGGATAGACGACCTCGTGGCCAACACAGAGTGGCAAACGATGCTGCACACAAGCCAGTACGCGATCCACGTGAGGGCTCGCATCAAAAGGATGGCGCAACCAGATCCATCTATGGGCCAAGAAAGCGCGCTCCAGCACGCAATGCAACACAACAAAAATCCAAACACCACGGTACACCCAAATACAGGGGTGTCGCACACCCCCTATGTTTCACCGATGAGGTGCTGGACCATGAATTTCCAGAGGGATTCAAACCCATAAACATAGAGGCGTACGACGGAACGACAGACCCTGGGGTCTAGATTGAGGACTACATCCTCCATATCCACATGGCTCGAGCAGACGATCTCCACGCCATCAAGTACTTACCCCTCAAGCTCAAAGGGCCAGCTCGGCACTAGCTCAAAAGCCTCCCCGAAAACTCCATTAGAAGCTGGGAAGAGCTCGAAGACGCTTTTCGGGCAAATTTTCAAGGGACCTATGTTCGACCACCGGATGCAGATGATTTAAGTCATATAACTCAACGGCCCGGAGAGTCAGCCCGAAAGCTTTGGAACAGGTTTCTCACTAAAAAGAACCAAATAGTCGACTCTCCGCCTTAGAAGCTTTCAAGCACAGCGTTCGAGATGAATGGCTTGCCAGACACCTCGGCCAAGAAAAGCCGAGAACAATGGCAGCATTAACAAGCCTCATGACCCGCTTTTGCGCGGGCGAGGATAGCTGGTTAGCCCGATGCAGCACCAGCGACCCAAGTACATCCAAAGTCAGGGACGGAAACAGGAAGCCACGACGCAGCAAAAACAAGCGCTGGAATAAAGAAGACAGCCCGAAGAGCACGGCGGTAAACGCCGGATTCAGAAGCTCTCGGCCAGGTCAAGAAAAGCTGCCCTCCAAAGGCAACAGAGACGAACTGTCCAGCCTGAACAAGATTCTGGACAAACTATGTCAGATCCACAGCACCCCCGATAAACCTGCAAATCATACCCATAGAGAATGTTGGGTCTTCAAGCAGTCCGGCAAACTCAACGCCGAACACAAGGGGCAGGATACACCAAGCGAAGACGAGGACGAGCCTCGCAAGCAAAGCACTGAGGAACAGAAGAAATTCCCACCATAAGTCAAAACAGTAAACGTGTTACACATGATGAAGGGGAGAAACAAAGCGGCACTCCTAGAGACACATGCCCCAGGGCCTATCACCGCAGAGTTCTGCCACTGGTCGTCCAGACCGATCACCTTTGACCATCAGGATTACTCGGCAAGTATTCGGCATGCAGGATGGGCTGCCTTGGTGTTAGACCCGATAATTGATGGATACCACTTCACACGAGTCCTGATGGACGGCGGCAGTCGTTTAAACCTGATATATCAGGACACAGTCTGCAAAATGGGGATAGACCCAACAAAAATCAGCCATAGCAATACTACCTTTAAAGGAGTAACGCCAGGCCCAGAAGCCCATTGCACGGGCTCCCTGCTACTAGAGGTTATATTCGGCTTTCCCGATAACTTCCGCAACAAAAAGTTAACCTTCCACATCGCTCCGTTCCAAAGTGGCTATCAAGCACTACTCGGACGCGGAGCTTTCGCTCGCTTTAACGCAATTCCACATTACGCTTCTCTCATGCTTAAGATGACCGGTCCACGTGGCATCATTATAGTAAATGGAAATATTGAGCGCTCCTTGCGCGCGGAAGACCGTGCGGCTGCCTTGGCAGCCGCACACTAGACGGCTGCCTTGGCAGCCGCACACTAGACGGCCTCACCAACTAAAGCATCTGATAGGTCGTTAAGACCACGGACATGGTTAGACGAGTCTGGTGGAGCTATATATAATTGATACAGGTTTGATGGCTATACCCCTATAACAATACAAGGGGCTCAACGCGTGTATACAAGTGACAATTAGGCTCAACTTTACTCATCTTGAACTGTACATAGTTTATTTAGAATAACCTACCTTTTGCACGACAACTTTTCAACTAAGTTCCTCTCTTTTACAGATGACCATCGTGCTACACCCGTCCAGGATATGGCACAACGGAGACATAGGCGCAGACATGCAGCAGGGACCCGTTCCAAGGATTCTTTTTAGATTAAGACCCTGCATAAACCTTTTTTACTGTCTCTTGTTGATACACATCCCCCAGATTCTCAGTACAATTGAGAAGGATGCTGACGTATTGTCATGTGTCCACGTCAGAATATTGCATGTACATGGACACCAGGGGCTTATTACAAAGGGCATTGTTTAGCCCGGTTTACATCATGAAGACCGAATACCTTAGGGAGTGTTCGGCATCGCGAGTTTGTCCTTATATGCATCAGCTCTGAATCATGTCTTTGGTCAAATGTTGGGTTTGCCCGGCTCCTGTGTTTTGCTGCCTTACGTTCCACTCTATCGGCTAAGGCGGCACCAGGAGAATTACTGCGATTGTGCTCTAGTTCATCCGGACGAGCACCTCAGTAGAGAAAGACGAAAAATGACTGTCATGATATAGCGTGAGACTGGTCAACTACTCGATGACCTAGCGGAATCTTCGGGATTCCTCCGCCTTAACGAAGGGCCGTTTCCCGGCCAGGCATGTACGCGCCCCGAATTCAGATGAGCGCGGAGCCACCAGGGTCTATTGCTACGTCTTGAGCTTGCGTTGGTTTTCCCCGAAGAGGAAGGGATGATGCAGCAGAGTAGCGTAAGTATTTCCCTCGGTTTTTGAGAACCAAGGTATTAATCCAATAGGAGGCCACGCTCAAGTCCCTCGTACCTGCACAAAGCGATAGCTACTCGCAACCAACGTGATTAGGGGTTGTCAATCCCTTCACGGTCACTTACGAGAGTGAGATCTGATAGATAAAATATATATTTTTATTTTTCGTATAAAGATGCAAAGTAAAAAAGTAAAGGCAAAGTAAAAGCAAAGCAAGATTAAAGTGATGGAGATTGATAAGATGAGAATAGACCCGGGGGGCATAGGTTTCACTAGTGGCTTCTCTCAAGAGCATAAATATTCTACGGTGGGTGAACAAATTACTGTTGAGGAATTGACAGAACTGAGCATAGTTATGAGAATATCTAGGCATGATCATGTATATAGGCATCACGTCCGTGACAAGTAGATCAAAATGATTCTGCATCTACTACTATTACTCCACTCATCGACCGCTATCCAGCATGCATCTAGAGTATTAAGTTAAAAACAGAGTAACGCCTTAAGCAAGATGACATGATGTAGAGAGATAAATTCATGCAATATGAAATAAACCCCATCTTGTTATCCTCGATGGCAACGATGCAATACGTTCCTTGCTGCCCCTTCTATCACTGGGTAAGGACACCGCAAGATCGAACCCAAAGCTAAGCACTTCTCCCATGGCAAGAACTACCAATCTAGTTGGCCAAACCAAACGGATAATTCGAAGAGACTTGCAAAGATAACCAATCATACATAAAAGAATTCAAAGAAGATTCAAATATTATTCATGGATAGACTTGATCAAAAACCCACAATTCATCGGTCTCAACAAACACATCGCAAAAAGAAGATTACATCGAATTGATCTCCACAAGAGAGGAGGAGAACTTTGTATTGAGATTCAAAGAGAGAGAAGAAGCCATCTAGCTACTAACTATGGACCCGAAGGTCTGAGGTAAACTACTCACACTTCATCGGAGAGGCTAGGATGATGTAGAAGCCCTCCGTGATGAGGGCCCTCTTCCGGCGGAGCTCCGGAACAGGCCCCAAGATGGTATCTCGTGGATACAGAAAGTTGCGGCGGTGGAATTAGGTTTTTGGCTCCTGTTCTGATCATTTGGGGGTACGTGTATATATAGGAGGAAGAAGTACGCCGGAGGAGCAACGAGGGGCCCACGAGGCAGGGGGCGCCCCGCGCCCTCGTGACCGCCTCTTTTGTTCCTTGGAGTAGGGTCCAAGTCTCATGGATCACGTTCGGTGAGAAAATCATGTTCCCGAAGATTTTATTCCGTTTGGACTCCGTTTGATACTCCGTTTCTTCCAAACACTGAAATAGGCAAAAAAACAGCAATTCTGGGCTGGGCCTCCGGTTAATAGGTTAGTCCCAAAAATAATATAAAAGTGGAAAATAAAGCCCAATATAGTCCAAAACAGTAGATAATATAGCATGGAGCAATCAAAAATTATAGATACATTGGAGACGTATCAGGCATCCCCAAGCTTAATTCCTGCTCGTCCTCGAGTTGGTAAATGATAAAAAGAGAATTTTTGATGTGGAGTGCTACTTGGAATAATTTGAATGCAAATCTTCTTAATTGTGGTATGAATATTCAGATTAGAAAGATTCAAGGCAAAAGTTTATATTGACATAAAAATAATAATACTTCAAGTATACTAACAAAGCAATTATGTCTTCTCAAAATAACATGGCCAAAGAAAGTTATCCCTACAAAATCATATAGTCTGGCTATGCTCCATCTTCACCACACAAAGTATTTAAATCATGCACGACCCCAATGACAAGCCAAGCAATTGTTTCATACTCTAACTTTTTCAAAACTTTTTCAATCTTCATGCAATACATGAGTGTGAGCCATGGATATAGCACTATAGGTTGAATAGAATGGTGGTTGTGGAGAAGACAAAAAGGAGGGGAAGATAGTCTCACATCAACTAGGCGTATCAACGGGCTATGGAGATGCCCATCAATAGATATCAATGTGAGTGAGTAGGGATTGCCATGCAATGGATGCACTAGAGCTATAAATGTATGAAAGCTCAACAAAAGAAACTAGTGGGTGTGCATCCAACTTGCTTGCTCACGAAGACCTAGGGCAATTTTGAGGAAGCCCATCATTGGAATATACAAGACAAGTTCTATAATGTAAAATTCCCACTAGTATATGAAAGTGACAACATATGTGACTCTCTATATGAAGAACATGGTGCTACTTTGAAGCACAATATATGAGACTTGCTATATCATGGTGCTACTTTGAAGGACAAGTGTGGAAAAAAAGATAGTAGCATTGCCCCTTTTTATTTATTTTCTTTTTTTGGGCCTTCTTTTTTTCTTTGGCCTTTCTCTCTTTTTTGGGACAATGCTCTATTGAATGATGATCATCACACTTTTATTTATTTACAACTCAATGATTACAACTCGATTCTAAAACAAAGTATGACTCTATATGGATGCCTCCGGCGGTGTACCGGGATATGCAATGAATAAAGAGTGACAAGTACGAAGAAATTATGAACGGTGGCTTTGCCACAAATACTATGTCAACTACATGATCATGCTAAGCAATATGACAATGATGAATGTGTCATGATGAACTAGATGGTGAAAAGTTGCATGGAAATATATCTCGGAATGGCTATGGAAATGCCATGATAGGTACGTATGGTGGATGTTTTGAGGAAGGTATATGGTAGGTGTATGATACCGGCGAAAGGTGCGCGGTATTAGAGAGGCTAGCAAAGGTGGAAGGGTGAGAGTGCGTATAATCCATGGACTCAACATTAGTCATAAAGAACTCATATACTTATTGCAAAAATCTAGAAGTTATCAAAGCAAAGTATTACTCGCATGCTCCTAGGGGGATAGATTGGTAGGAAAAGACCATCGCTCGTCCCCGACCGCCACTCATAAGGAAGACAATCAATAAATAAATCATGCTCCGACTTCGTCACATAACGGTTCACCATACGTGCATGCTACAGGAATCACAAACTTTAACACAAGTATTCTTTAAATTCACAACTACTCAACTAGCATGACTTTAATATTATCACCTCCATATCTGAAAACATTTATCATGCTTCAATCTTTTCTTAGTATTCAACACACTCAAAAGAAAGTTTCACAAATCTTGAATACCAAGCATATTATTATTAAGCAAATTACCATGCTATTAAGAGACTCTCAAAATAATTTAAGTCAAGCATGAGAGATCAATAGTTTCTTTAAAACAAATCCACAACCGTGCTCTAAAATATCTAAGTGAAGCACATAGAGCAAAATTATAACGCTCAAAAGATATAAGTCAAGCACATAGAGCAAAATTATCTAGCTCAAAAGATATAAGTGAAGCACATAGAGCATTATATCAAATTTTAATTCATGTATGGCTCTATCAAAAGGTGTGTACAGCAAGGATGATTGTGTAATACTAAGACACAAAGACACAAATAATACAAGACGCTCCAAGCAAAACACATATCATGTTGGTGAATAAAAATATAGCTCCAAGTAAATTACCGATGGAAGTGGACGAAAGAGGGGATGCCTTCCGGGGCATCCCCAAGCTTTGACTTTTTGGTGTCCTTGGATTATATTGGGGGTGCCATGGTCATCCCCAAGCTTAGGCTCTTGCCACTCCTTGTTCCATGATCCATCAAAAGAATTCACCCAAAACTTGAAAACTTCACAACACACAACTCAAAATAGAAAACTCGTGAGCACCATTAGCGAAAGAAAACAAAAGACCACTTCAAGGTACTGTAATGAACTCATTATTTATTTATATTGGTGTTAAACCTACTGTATTCCAACTTATCTATGGATTATAAACTATTTTACTAGCCATAGATTCATCAAAACAAGCAAACAATACACGAAAAACAGAATCTATCAAAAACAGAACAGTCTGTAGTAATCTGTATCTAGTGCAAGATATTGAACCCCAAAAATTCTAAAATAAATTCTGGAGGTGAGGAATTTATCTATTAATCATCTGCAAAAATAATTAACTAAATAGCACTCTTCAAATAAAAATGACAGCAGTTCTCGTGAGCGCTAAAGTTTCTGTTTTTTGCAGCAAGTTCAACAAGACTTTCCCCAAGTCTTACCAACGGTTCTACTTGGCACAAACACTAATTAAACACAAAAAACACAACCAAAATAGAGGCTAAATAATTTATTTATTACTAATCAGGAGCAAAAATCAAGGAATAAAAATAAAAATGGGTTGCCTCCCAACAAGCGCTATCGTTTTAACGCCCCTAGCTAGGCATAAAAGCGATTATAGATCTAGGTATTGTCATCTTTGGTAGGAAATCCATAAGTGGCTCTCATGATAGTTTCATATGGTAATTTTATTTTCTTTCTTGGAAAGTGTTCCATGCCCTTTTTTAATGGAAATTGAAATCTAATATTCCCTTCCTTCATATCAATAATCGCACCAACCGTTCTAAGGAAAGGTCTACCAAGAATAATAGGGCAAGACGGATTGCAATCTATATCAAGAACAATGAAATCTACGGGCACATAATTCCTATTTGCAACAATAAGAACATCATTAATCCTTCCCATAGGTTTATTAATAGTGGAATCCGCAAGATGCAAGTTTAGAGAGCAATCATCAAAATTACGGAAATCTAGTAAATCACACAAAGTCTTGGGAATAGTAGAGACACTAGCACCCAAATAACACAAAGCATAAAACTCGTGATCTTTAATTTTAATTTTAATAGTTGGTTCCCACTCATCATAGAGTTTTCTAGGGATATAAACTTTAAACTCAAGTTTTTCTTCATAATATTGCATCAAGGCATCAACAATATGTTCGGTGAAGGCTTTATTTTGACTATAAGCATGTGGAGAATTTAGCACGGATTCCAACAAGGAAATACAATCAATTAAAGAGCAACTTTCATAATTAATTCCTTGAAATCCAATATAGTGGGTTTAGCAACATCTAGATTTTTATTTCTTTCAATCCCACTTTCATCAATTTCATCATTAAGATCTAAATACTCCGCATTTTTAGAACGCCTTCTAGGTAAAGGAAGATCATATTCAGTTTCATCAAGATTCATATTGCAAAATAAAGATTTAAAAGGGGACACATCAATAACTTTTAGATCTTCATCTTGATTTTCATAGGAATTAGAGGAACATGCTTTAATAAAGGCATCTTTGGAAGCACACATCCTAGCGGTTCATTCCTTGCACTCATCAATGGAAATTATCATGGATTTGAGAGACTCATTGATATCATGCTTAGGAGGAATAGATCTAAGCTTTAAAGAATCAACCTCAAGAGAAATTCTATCAATGTTTCTAGCCAAATCATCAACTTTAAGCAATTTCTCCTCAAGCAAAGCATTAAAATTCTTTTGTGAATTCATAAACTCTTTAACACTATTCTCAAATTCAGAGGGCATATTATTATAATTTCCATAAGAGTTGTTGTAGGAATTCCCATAATTATTAGAAGGATTACTAGGATATGGCCTAGGATTAAAATTCCCTCTATAAGCGTTGTTACCAAAATTATTCCTACCAACAAAATTCACATCCATAGATTCATTGTTATTCTCAATCAAAGTAGACAAAGGCATATCATTAGGATCAGAAGAAACACTCTTAGTAGCAAATAATTTCATAAGTTCATCCATCTTTCCACTCAACACATTGATTTCTTCTATCGCATGCACTTTTTTATTAGAAGATCTTTCAGTATACCATTGAGAATAATTAACCATAATATTATCTAGGAGTTAGTAGCATCCCCTAAAGTGATTTCCATAAAAGTGCCTCCCGCGGCCGAATCTAAAAGATTTCTAGAAGCAAAATTCAGTCCGGCATAAAAATTTTGTATGATCATCCACAAACTCAAACCATGAGTAGGGCAATTATGTATCATTAATTTCATTCTCTCCCAAGCTTGTGCAACATGTTCATGATCAAGTTGTTTAAAGTTCATAATATCGTTTCTAAGAGAGATGATCTTAGCGGGAGGAAAATACTTAGAGATAAAAGCATCTTTGCACTTGTTCCATGAATCAATACTATTCTTAGGCAAAGACGAAAACCAAGCTTTAGCACGATCTCTAAGCGAAAAAGGAAATAGCTTCAATTTAACGACATCATTATTGACATCTTTTTTCTTTTGCATATCACATAAATCAATGAAGCTATTCAGATGAGTAGCGGCATCTTCACTAGGAAGGCCGGCGAATTGGTCTTTCATAACAAGATTCAACAAAGCAGTATTAATTTCACAAGATTCAACATCGGTAAGAGGAGCAATCGGAGTGCTAAGGAAATCATTATTATTGGTATTGGTGAAGTCACACAATTTGGTAGTATCTTGAGCCATTGCGACAAACAAGCAATCTAACACACGAGCAAACAAAAAGCAAACGGGCAAAAAGAGGCAAATAGAGAGGGAGGATAGAGAGAGAGCGCGAATAAAATGGCAAGGGTGAATTGGGGGGAGAGGAAAACGAGAGGCAAATGGCAAATAATGTAATGCGGGAGATAGGGATTGTGATGGGTACTTGGTATGTTGACTTTTTGCGTAGACTCCCCGGCAACGGCGCCATAAATCCTTCTTGCTACGTCTTGAGCTTGCGTTGGTTTTCCCCGAAGAGGAAGGGATGATGCAGCAGAGTAGCGTAAGTATTTCCCTCGGTTTTTGAGAACCAAGGTATCAATTGTAACATCCCAAATTTTCAATTTGGAATGTTATACATTAGATCATCATTGCATATCATATTTCATTTGCTTTGGTTTTGATCCTAGAAATTCTACGCAACTCAAGGACCCACGGAGAGAGTTGGGGATTTCGTTATTTTCATATTTGACTTTTCTCAAATTTTGAGAATAGGATCAATTGATTTTAATTATTTTATCATCAATTATTTCTATTACAAAAAATATGAGAGAGGGAATAAAATGACTTTCCCAAAATAAAGAAATATTGAGGATTTAATAATAAAATCAAATAAGATTTTATTTCGGAGTTTTTCGTTATTTTATTTGAATTCAGGAAAAATGTGCGTTTTTCAAAATTGCATTTAGGCCCCAAAGAAATGTTAATCTTGTGCGTCTTGATTTTAGAAGCCCGGGAAATTTTCTTTCGGGATTTTTGGAGTCCGCTTAGTATTTCTTTTATCTATTTTTCTGCGCGAAAAAATTTAAAAAAAATGAAACCGACCTACGGGCCATGTTAGGCCCGGACTCCTCCGGGGCCGGCCTTTAAAGCCGGGGCGCCCGACCCCGCAGCCCAACGAGCCGCCCCGCCCCGAACCGTAGCGCCGCCCGTGCCGCCGCCGCCGCCCGCGCCGTCGCCGCCACCCGCCAGCGCCTCGCCGCCCCGCCGCCTCGCCGCCGGATCTCGTCGGGCCGCCGCCGCCCGCGCCGCTGCCGCCGCCCGCGCCGCGCCGCCCCGCCGCCTCGCCGCTGGATCTCACCGCGCCGCCGCCGCCCGCCAGCGCCTCGCCGCCGGATTCCGCCGCCTCGCCGCCGGATCTCGCCGTCGCCCGCCAGCGCCGCCCTGCCCCGCCGCCGACCACCGTCGCCGGAGCGCCGCCGCCGCCGCCGGAACCTCGCCGGTATTGCCGGGTAGTTTTTTTTAGACGCCGGTTTTTTTCTTTCTTGTCGAAAAACCGTTTGGTTTTTTCCGACGGTTTTGTTCGTTTTTTTAGTTTCAGTTTTTTTAAATAGATCGGTTTTTCCGATTTATTTAAATAGCGAGCGTTCATTCATTCGTTCTAGCGAACGTTCGTCATTTTTTTTCTTTTCTCGGATTAAATCCGCGATTTTTCTAATCGCGATTTCTGATCCGATTTTCATTTTAGTATAACTTTTCGCTCGTTTATCGGAATCAGGCGATTCGAGCGCCTGGAGTTTCGTCTCGAAACCCTCTATCCGTTTAACCAACTTAAACAAGTTTTTGCCACTGTAAAAATTGCCCTAGATCTAGAATAGTAAATGAAGCCTGTTTCTTTTGCCGTTTGACTTTCGTTGCTTCGTTTGATTTGATTCTTCTTGCCAACCGGAGTTCTTAAGTTGAACTTTCTGGATTAGATCTCTTATTTGAGTTTTAACTATGCATTAGATGAATATTTATTGTATGCTTGTTTGTTTGTCTGCGATAGAATACCCGGAGTGCGCCGCCTGTTACTTCGAATCTCTAGGTTTCGCGGAACATCAGCAAGGCAAGTAACACTTTGATCATACCTCCTACTACCCGGTTTTATTGCATTAGATCAATCCTCAAACATTGCATGATTAGGATCTAATTAAATTGTGGGTTTGGGAAGTAGTTGAGGTAGTACCTATTACCTGTTGTATTATCAAACCTTTGGGAGTTACTTCTACGTTTGCTTACTATTGCTATGTTATGCTAGTAGACGTGGATTGGGTGAGTGTTATCCATGATAGATGTGAGTTTGTTAAATTAATGGTTTATCTAAGGTGGCAACTTAAACACACATCTGGGTGGATTGAGGTACCTGGGTATTACAGGATTGCCTGTTTTTCTTTATGGACCGCCACCCAGGCTCAAAGGGATCATGAGATTTTTCATACTAGAAACTTCTGTGTGCAGCCACAAGATATTATGGGCTCTAGCATAGTTGATTAAGTCGTGTGAACTCTTACAGGGTAGACTAACAGATGTAGGGGAAAGTAGGTGTAATGGTCTATCCATCGTAAGGTGCTAGCACTTCTGAAAGACTATGTCTCGGTCATCCGTCTTCTCAAACACCTTGTAGTGCGAGAAACCAAACGGAGGCGATTGAGTCATGTGGGGAAAAGTGCGCAAACCTCTGCAGAGTGTATAAACTAATCATGGTTAGCCGTGTCCCCGGTTATGGACAACTTGAGTATCTAGTAACTAGATTATCTTGTGAATCTCAACATGTTACCCTAAGATTTAATTTTGTTGGGTTTTATTTAATGATGATGCTTAATTGGGATTGAGGATGCTGTCAACCATTCTCAATGTTTAACAACTACCATGATAGTTAAATAAAATTTATTCCTTTGCAGTAGGGAAAAATTGGCTTTACGCAAAACTGTAACCATAGAGCTTTCCACCAGCCAAATATGCATATAGAATAGCTGTTTCATTCCATTACTTCTCAAACACCTTGTAGTGCGAGAAGCCAAACGGAGGCGATCGAGTCTTGTGGGGAAAAGTGCGCAAACCTCTGCAGAGTGTATAAACTAATCATGGTTAGCCGTGTCCCCGGTTATGGACAACTTGAGTATCTAGTAACTGGATTATCATGTGAATCTCAACATGTTACCCTAAGATTTAATTTTGTTGGGTTTTGTTTAATGATGATGCTTAATTGGGATTGAGGATGCTGTCAACCATTCTCAATGTTTAACAACTACCATGATAGTTAAATAAAATTTATTCCTTTGCAGTAGGGAAAAATGGGCTTTACGCAAAACCGTAACCATAGAGCTTTCCACCAGCCAAATATGCATATAGAATAGTTGTTTCATTCCATTACTCTCTATGTGTTAGCTTGCCAACATATTCCATGTGCTGACCCGTTTCGAGCTGCAACGTTAATGTTGCAGACTTTTCAGACGACGATTAAGGAGTTTTTAGGTCGTGGTTCCATACTCAGTGATGCCGTTAGAGTTGATGGACTCACTTATCTTCCAAGCCTTCCGCTGTTATCGTTGTTAGATGGCCTTAAGCCATATTTATTGTAATAAGTTCTCTATTGAGACACTCGATGTAATAAGTGTGTGATTTCTACTCTGTTATAAATCCTTCAAGTACTATGTGGTGTCAGCATTACTGATCCAGGGATGACACCTGAACACAGAGATCAGACTGTTTGAGGTCTGGTCGCTACAAAGATGGTATCAGAGCACACGCTGACTGTAGGACACGACCACTAAGCTAAAGACCTAGAACACTATTCACTCTCTTCTCTTCTGACCTCTCATCTTTTCTACTCTTTAGGATGGTGGATGCAAGGAACAAGTTCACGCAACCGGATGAAGATACACCCTTTGGACGTCGCCTGAAGGAAGTCACTAGATACCTGAACATAGGAGTACCAAGCTTCACTGGAACCTACAATGCCACTTTACCTGAAGAAGAGCGCTAGATGATTTGAGTTCAAGTTCCAGGAAGGACGTTCATGCCAGTCACTGAGCCCATAGAGTTTTCTTTTGATGCACCAACTTGGAGTCTAGGAAAGAGCATGGCAGCTCACATCGCCATGGGACGCATTGGAGAAGTCTACCGCAATGATCTCAAGGATACTATCTACCTGATTTGTGGGCGCCGAGATGAGCACTGGGAGATGATCAGCACCAGAAAGGATAGATCAATTGCAGCTTTTATCCAGGAGTTAAACCAGCACATTCGACGTTAGGAGAACCAGATGTGTGCCAACATGATAGACCTGAAGAAGGCTAGGACAAGAATCAAAGAACTGGAGGAAGAACTCAAGGCTACACGTGAAGATTACGAAGAGGAAATCAAAGTATTGGTGGAGAAGAATGACGATCTGATCAAGAAGATCAGGATATTTATGGGAGGCCCTACACCAGTAGATGAAGATGAAGAACCCAAGGAGATTCACCCGGAAGACTACATCATCATCGACGACACCGACTCGGACCCAGATAATAGCGATGATGACTATATTGATGAAGCCAGAGCAGATATCATGGAGTCTGCAACTGAAGAATATTTCTAGTAGATCACCTCATCAGTAGTAGTAGTCCACCATGTAAATACAGTAGTCCGAAGCACTTTTGCGATAGTTAGATCGATTGTATGCCCTTGTTTGATTGAATGAAGTGAATTGTTTGCTTTTGCCTCATGTGCATATGGGTAGTGTTTTCTCTTTAGACCCCCCTCTATTCTTAAATCTCATCTTTTCTAAACCCTCAGATGCCTTCGAGACGTGACCCCGGATTTACCTTTCCATCGGAGCTCACCTAGTTGATCTAGCAGCAGAACACATTGATGCAGTTGCTAGTCCAGAATTAGAATCAGGGGAACAACAACAACCCACCACCACCACCACCTGTTGATCACTTAGCCCATTTTCTTAGGCTGAATCCGCCGGTGTTTTCCAGTAGCACCGAGCCGATAGTAGTAGATGATTGGCTCCGCAAGACAGCTAGAGAGTTGACCACAGCAGGATGCACAGATGCAGAGAAGGTGAAGTTTGCCGCACATCAGCTTGAAGGACCCGCTGCATCGTGGTGGGAGAATTTCATAGCCACTTTCCCTGTCGACACTGTCACATGGGACCAGTTTCAGCAGACTTTTCGAACTGCCCATGTTTCAGCAGGAGCTATGGCCATGAAGAAGCGTGAGTTTTGCAACTTGCGCCAAGGAGGACGGACAATTGGCCAGTATGTGGAGGACTTTAGTAAATTAGCACATTGTGCCCCAGATGACGTTGCTACGGATGCAGCTAAGCGGGAGAAGTTTCTGGAAGGACTGAATGATGAGTTGAGCATGTAGTTGATGATAGAGACCTTCAACAACTACCAGGAGTTGGTAGATCGTGCTCTTATGATTGAAGGCAAGCAGCAGCAAATTGAAAATCGTAAGAGGAAGTATGCACAAGGAAAGTACAATTCAGGAGCTCAGCAGAAGCCACGATTTACCCCTAGATTGGGAGGACATTTTCAGCATATCCATGGAGGAGGTAGCTCGCACAATTGCAATGGCACCAAGAATGGTAATGGTAATGGAGGAAGCAACACCCAGAACCGTACCAACCCATCAACCCAGCCAAGAAAGACCTGAGCCAAGTCACTTGCTTTAAGTGTCAGAAGACCGGACATTATGCCAATGAATGTCCTGAAGGCCAGAATGGCAATGGAACCTCTGGGAAGAAGCCGAACCCTTTCAACAGGGGACAGGTGAACCACGTTAACGGGGAAGAGGTTGAAGAGCAGCCGGATGCAGTAATCGGTAAGTTTTTGGTTAAGTCATTTACTACACTCATTCTTTTTGATACTGGTGCATCGCATTCATACATATCAAGGGGATTTGTGGATAAGTATAACCTGCCCACTAAGGTTCTTAGAACACCTATGCTAGTAAGCTCACCAGGAGCGGAGTATATGGCCAGTCAAGGATGTTTTCAAGTGCCATTGAGTATAGGTAGGCATGTGTTTCCCTCGGATTTAATCATTTTGGAATCACAAGGATTGGATGTAATTCTGGGTATGGATTGGCTGTCGATGTATGGAGGAAACATCGATTGCGCCAGTAAGTCGATCTTGCTTACCACCCCAGAAGGGAGAAGGATCAAGTATGTATCCCGGCATGTGCCAAAAGGGACTCAAGTAAATTGTTTAACAGGAGTTGTGCAGGAGGAAGTACCAGTGGTAAGGGATTTCCCTGAAGTATTTCCAGAAGAGTTGCTAGGCATGCCACCGGATAGAGATATTGAGTTTTTGATTGAGCTATTGCCAGGCACAGGGCCAATATCAAAGAGACCATATAGGATGCCCGCAAAGGATTTGGTGGAGATTAAGAAGCAGATTAAGGAGTTACTGGATAAAGGTTACATTCGCCCAAGTTCGTCGCCTTGGGGATCACCAGTACTTCTAGTGGAGAAAAAGGATGGATCGTTAAGGATGGTTGTTGATTATCGTGGGTTGAATGAAGTAACGATCAAGAACAAGTACCCACTACCAATGATCAATGATCTGTTTGATCGATTGCAAGGAGCTAAAGTATTTTCCAAGATCGATCTGCGATCAGGATACCACCAGTTGAAGATTCGAGAACAGGATATACCTAAGACAGCTTTTACTACCAGGTATGGGTTGTACAAGTATACCGTTATGTCATTTGGTCTGACTAACGCACCTGCTTATTTTATGAACATGATGAACAAAGTGTTTATGGAGTTCTTGGATAAGTTCGTCATGGTGTTCATTGATGATATCCTGGTTTACTCGAAGAATGAAGAGGAGCATAAGGAACATTTGCATTTGGTACTTGAGAAGCTCAGAGAACATCAGTTGTATGCCAAGTTCAGCAAATGTGAGTTTTGGTTGAAGGAAGTAGGATTCCTCGGACACGTTATATCCGGAGAAGGTATATCAGTAGATCCCACTAAAGTTGATACCGTGACCAAGTGGGAAGTACCAACCACGGTTGGAGAGATCCGAAGTTTCCTTGGACTCGCAGGATACTACCGGAGATTTATTGAGAATTTTTCCAAGATTGCAAAACCTATGACGGAGTTATTAAAGAAGGATACCAAGTTCATATGGACTGAGGAGTGTGAGGCTAGTTTCCAGGAGTTGAAGAAACGCTTGGTTACTTCACCAGTGTTAATTTTGCCAGACCAGACCAAGGATTATGAGGTGTATTGCGACGCTTCACGACGAGGACTTGGAGAGTGCTTATGTAGGAAGGGAGAGTTGTTTCATATGCCTCACGACAACTGAAACCCCACGAATTGAATTATGCCACGCATGATTTGGAGTTAGTAGCCGTAGTGCATGCATTGAAAACATGGAGACATTTCCTCATTGGAAATCCTTGTGAGGTGTACACGGACCACAAGAGTTTGAAATACATTTTCACGCAGAAGGAGTTAAACCTCAGACAAAGGAGATGGTTGGAGCTCATCAAGGATTATGATATGAGATTGCATTACCATCCTGGAAAGGCTAATGTAGTAGCTGACGCATTGAGCCGTAAGAGCCATGTCAATACACTAATGACGGGCGAAATACCAAAGGAGTTAGCTGAGGATCTTCGTGAGCTATGTTTGGAAATAGTTCCGAGAGGCTATGTAGCAGCATTGGAGATTCAGTCAACTTTGATGGATAGAATCAGAGAAGCTCAGAAGACTGACAAAGAGATTGCCTCTATAAAGGAGAAAATGAGCGAAGGAAAGGCTAAAGGATTTCGTGAGGATGAGCATGACACCCTATGGTTTGAAGACCGTGTTTATGTGCCCAATGACCCGGAGATCAGGAAGTTGATTCTGCAAGAGGCACACGACTCACCATATTCGATTCACCCAGGAAATACCAAGATGTATTTGGATTTGAAGGATACTTTCTGGTGGACCGGAATGAAGAAAGATATTGTGGAGTATGTAGCAGTTTGTGATGTATGTCAGAGAGTAAAGGCAGAGCATCAGAAGCCAGCAGGATTTCTACAGCCATTGCCGATACCCGAATGGAAATGGGATAAGTTAGGCATGGATTTTATCACGGGATTACCCAGGACTCGTTCAGGCTATGACTCGATTTGGGTTGTAGTCGATCGGTTGACGAAGGTAGCTCATTTCATCCCGGTAAAGACCACTTACACCAGTGCTAAGTTGGCAAAGATACACATGACCAGGATTGTATGCTTACATGGAGTTCCGAGGAGTATAGTATCAGATAGAGGAACCCAGTTTACCTCAAAGTTCTGGAATCAGTTGCACGAAACTTTGGGTACCAGGCTAGAGTTCAGCACAGCTTCCACAGACAGATGGACAGACTGAGAGAGTCAATCAGATTTTGGAGGACATGCTGAGAGCTTGTGCGCTAGATTATGGATCTAGTTGGGACAACAATTTGCCATATGCAGAATTCTCTTACAACAACAGCTATCAATCTAGTTTAAAGATGGTCCCTTTCGAAGCCTTGTACGGAAGGAGGTGCAGGACACCGTTGTCATGGGATGAAGTTGGAGACCGCCAGTTGTTTGGACTGGATCTGATTAAGGAGAATGAACAGAAAGTGAAATTGATTCGCGATAGGCTCAAGGTAGCCCAGTCCAGGCAGAAGAGCTACGCAGATTCTAAACACAAGGAGACAGTTTACGAAGTCGGAGATAGAGTTTATCTTCGAGTATCCCCACTTCGGGGAATAAAGTGTTTTGGTGTTAAGGGAAAGTTAGCGACACGGTTTGTAGGACCATACCGAGTATTGGAACATATGGGAGAAGTGGCCTACAAGTTGGAATTGCCCGCAGGATTTTCGGGAGTTCATGATGTGTTCCACGTTTCTTAGCTGAAGAAGTGCCACGCGGAGATGGCTGACATACCCTTGAGAGACACAGTGCCATTGGAAGCAATTCAGTTGGACAGTGATTTGACCTGTGAGGAGAAACCAGTTAAGATCGTAGAATATGCCAGCCGAGTCCCCTGTGGCAAGGTTATCAAGTTTTGTAAGGTTCAGTGGAGCCACCACACGGAGGATGAAGCCACCTGGGAGCGAGAGGAAGATTTGCTCAAGGACCACCCTCACCTATTTTCTAGCCAACCCGAATCTCGAGGGCGAGATTCATCTTAAGGGGGTAGGTTTGTAACATCCCAAATTTTCAATTTGGAATTTATACATTAGATCATCATTGCATATCATATTTTATTTGCTTTGGTTTTGATCCTAGAAATTCTACACAACTCAAGGACCCATGGAGAGAGTTGGGGATTTCGTTATTTTCATATTTGAGTTTTCTCAAATTTTGAGAATAGGATCAATTGATTTTAATTATTTTATCATCAATTATTTCTATCACAAAAAAATATGAGAGAGGGAATAAAATGACTTTCCCAAAATAAAGAAATATTGAGGATTTAATAATAAAATCAAATAAAATTTTATTTCGGAGTTTTTCGTTATTTTATTTGAAATTAGGAAAAATGTGCGTTTTTCAAAATTGCATTTAGGCCCCAAATAAATGTTCACCTTGTGCGGCTTGATTTTAGAAGCCCGGGAAATTTTATTTTGGGATTTTTGGAGTCCATTCAGTATTTATTTTATCTGTTTTTCTGCGCGAAATAATTTAAAAAAAACGACCTACGGGCCGTGTTAGGCCCGGACTCCTCCGGGGCCGGCCTTTAAAGCCGGTGCGCCCGACCCCGCAGCCCACCGAGCCGCCCCGCCCTGAACCCTAGCGCCGCCCGCCAGCGCCTCGCCACCGGATCCCACCGCCGCCCGCACCGCCCCGC
>NC_041384.1:413410866-413429669 GCF_002162155.2 Triticum dicoccoides
GCCGCCTCGCCGCCAGATCTCGCCGCCGCACGCCAGCGCGCGCCGCCCCGCCACCGACCACCGTCGCCGGAGCCTCACCGCCACCGCCGGAACCTCGCCGGTATTGCCAGGTAGTTTTTTTTAGACGCCGGTTTTTTCATGTTTCTTTTCAAAAAAACCGTTCGGTTTTTCCGACGGTTTTGTTCGTTTTTTTTAGTTTCGGTTTTTTTAATAGATCGGTTTTTCTGATTTATTTACATAGCGAGCGTTCGTTCATTCGTTCTAGCGAACGTTCGTCGTTTTTTTGTTTTCTCGGATTAAATCCGCGATTTTTCTGATCGCGATTTCTGATCCGATTTTCATTTTAGTATAACTTTTCGCTCATTTATCGAAATCAGGCGATTCAAGCGCCTGGAGTTTCGCCTCGAAACCCTCTATCCGTTTAACCAACTTAAACAAGTTTTTGCCACTGTAAAAATTTCCCTAGATCCAGAATAGTAAACGAAGCCTGTTTCTTTTGCCGTTTGACTTTCGTTGCTTCGTTTGATTTGATTCTTCTTGCCAACCGGAGTTCTTAAGTTGAACTTCTGGATTAGATCTCTTATTTGAGTTTTAACTGTGCATTAGATGAATACTTATTGTGTGCTTGTTTGTTTGTCTGCGATAGAATACCCGGAGTGCGCCGCCTGTTACTTCGAATCTCAAGGTTTCACGGAACATCAGCAAGGCAAGTAACACTTTGATCATACCTCCTACTACCCAGTTTTATTGCATTAGATCAATCCTCAAACATTGCATGATTAGGATCTAATTAAATTGTGGGTTTGGGAAGTAGTTGAGGTAGTACCTATGACCTGTTGTATTATCAAACCTTTGGGAGTTACTTCTACGTTTGCTTACTATTGCTATGCTATGCTAGTAGATGTGGATTGGGTGAGTGATATCCATGATAGATGTGAGTTTGTTAAATTAATGGTTTATCTAAGGTGGCAACTTAAACACACATCTGGGTGGATTGAGGTACCTGGGTATTCCAGGATTGCCTGTTTTTCTTTATGGACTGCCACCCAGGCTCAAAGGGATCATGAGATTTTTCATACTAGAAACTTCCGTGTGCAGCCCCAAGCTATTATGGGCTCTAGCATAGTTGATTAAGTCGTGCGAACTTTTACAGGGTGGACTAGCAGATGTAGGGGAAAGTAGGTGTAACGGTCTAACCATCGTAAGGTGCTAGCGTTTCTGAAAGACTATGTCTCGGTCATCCGTCTTCTCAAACACCTTGTAGTGCGAGAAACCAAACGGAGGCGATCGAGTCTTGTGGGGAAAAGTGCGCAAACCTCTGCAGAGTGTATAAACTAATCATGGTTAGCCGTGTCCCCGGTTATGGACAACTTGAGTTCTAGTAACTGGATTATCATGTGAATCTCAACATGTTACCCTAAGATTTAATTTTGTTGGGTTTTGTTCAATGATGATGCTTAATTGGGATTGAGGATGCTGTCAACCATTCTTAGTGTTTAACAACTACCATGATAGTTAAATAAAATTTACTCCTTTGCAGTAGTGAAAATTGGCTTTACGCAAAACTGTAACCATAGAGCTTTCCACCAGCCAAATATGCATATAGAATAGCTGTTTCATTCCATTACTCTCTATGTGTTACGTTGCCAGCATATTCCATGTGCTGAACCGTTTCGGGCTGCAACGTTAATGTTGCAGACTTTTCAAACGACGATTAAGGAGTTTTTAGGTCGTGGTTCTATACTCAATAATGTCGTTGGAGTTGATGGACTCACTTATCTTCCAAGCCTTCCGTTGTTATCGTTGTTAGATGGCCTTAAGCCATATTTATTGTAGTAAGTTCTCTATTGAGACACTCGATGTAATAAGTGTGTGATTGCTACTCTGTTATAAATCCTTCAAGTACTGTGTGGTGTCAGCATTACTGATCTAGGGATGACACCTGAACACAGAGATCAGACTGTTTGAGGTCTGGTCGCTACATCAATCCAGTAGGAGGCCACACTCAAGTCACTCGTACATGCACAAAGCGATAGCTACTCGCAACCAACGCGATTAGGGTTGTCAATCCCTTCACGATCACTTACGAGAGTGAGATCTGATAGATATAATATTTTTGGTATTTTTGGTATAAAGATGCAAAGTAAAAAGTAAAGGCAAAGTAAAAGCAAAGCAAGATTAAAGTGATGGAGATTGACATGATGAGAATAGACCCGGGGGCCATAGGTTTCACTAGTGGCTACGGTGGGTGAACAAATTACTGTTGAGCAATTGACAGAATTGAGCATAGTTATGAGAATATCTAGGCATGATCATGTATATAGGCATCACGTCCGTGACAACTAGATCGAAATGATTCTGCATCTACTACTATTACTCCACTCATCGACCGCTATCCAGCATGCATCTAGAGTATTAAGTTAAAAACGGAGTAACGCCTTAAGCAAGATGACATGATGTAGAGAGATAAATTCATGCAATATGAAATAAACCCCATCTTGTTATCCTCGATGGCAACAATGCAATACGTGCCTTGCTGCCCCTTCTGTCACTGGGTAAGGACACTGCAAGATCGAACCCAAAGCTAAGCACTTCTCCCATGGCAAGAACTACCAATCTAGTTGGCCAAACCAAACGGATAATTCGAAGAGACTTGCAAAGATAACCAATCATACATAAAAGAATTCATAGAAGATTCAAATATTATTCATGGATAGACTTGATCATAAACCCACAATTCATCGGTCTCAACAAACACACCGCAAAAAGAAGATTACATCGAATAGATCTCCACAAGAGAGGGGGAGAACTTTGTATTGAGATTCAAAGAGAGAGAAGAAGCCATCTAGCTACTAACTATGGACCCGAAGGTCTGAGGTAAACTACTCACACTTCATCGGAGAGGCTAGGATGATGTAGAAGCCCTCCATGATGACGGCCCTCTTTCGGCGGAGCTCCGGAACAGGCCCCGAGATGGGATATCGTGGATACAGAAAGTTGCGGCGGTGGAATTAGGTTTTTGGCTCCTATTCTGATCGTTTGGGGGTACGTGTGTATATATAGGAGGAAGAAGTACGCCGGAGGAGCAACAAGGGGCCCACGAGGTAGGGGGCGCGCCCCCCACCCTTGTGACCGCCTCTTTTGTTCCTTGGAGCAGGGTCCAAGTCTCCTGGATCACGTTCGATGCGAAAATCACGTTCCCGAAGATTTTATTCTGTTTGGACTCCGTTTGATATTCCGTTTCTTCGAAACACTGAAATAGGCAAAAACAGCAATTTTGGGCTGGGCCTCCGGTTAATAGGTTAGTCCCAAAATAATATAAAAGTGGAAAATAAAGCCCAATATAGTCCAAAACAGTAGATAATATAGCATGGAGAAATCAAAAATTATAGATACGTTGGAGATGTATCAGCTATATAGTAGCCCCACTGTCAAGCTCCTCTGGCTAAGTGAAAGTGTTAAAGCATTATAGTCCGATTGCCTAGTTCACTGCGCTATCACCTCCTTAATGGACCAAGACGTTGGATCAAGTGTGAACATGCGTCTTCTGCGAGCACCCCCGCATTATATGTGTGGGGGCTGAAGCCGACGACTGCCATCTTTCAGCTTATATACATATATACATAAACGGCCGCACAGGAGGCATCATAGTACTTTCGGGCAAAAGTATAAATACAGCCTTGATAAACTCAATAAAACATTGTTTTTACAATGGGAATACATGTCACTCAAACATAATATTCTTCGAGCACTGAGCCTCTATCAAACGAGCGCCTTCAAGAACTTCTTCAAAGTAGTGCTCGGCAGCCACTCGGCCTATGGCTGAACCCTGTGCCGCAACAGTGGTGGCATCCATCTCCGCCCAGTATGTTTTGACACGGGCAAGGGCCATCCGCGAGCCTTCTATGCACACCGACCTCTTTACAGCATCGATGTGTGGCACAGCACCAAGGAATTGTTGCACTAAGCTAAAGTAGCTATTCGGCCTTGGCCCTCCCGGCCACAGATGATCCACAACGGACCTCATCGCAAGTACGGATAATCTATGGAGCTCGGCCCACACGGCCATTTGCTCATTCAACAGCAGCGGACGGGCTGGAGCATGAAACTGTGACCAAAACAGTTTTTCCACTTCGTGATCTTTCCGATCCTTGAAGTACTTGGCCGCATCAGCAGCACTTGCAGCCAAATCCACGTAGGCGTCCGCAGAACTCCATAGCCGGTCCAGAGGTGCATACTTCGGATCCCCGAACTTAGTCTGCAACAAGAAGGGCTTCCCAGATACAATATCTGTAGCTTGATGCAGCTCCTCCTTCGTCGCTCTAATTTTGGAGCGGGCTTCCTTGGCAGCCACCCGGGCCTTTTCCAGGTCCGTCGCCTTCGCCCGCTTTTCTTCTTCAAGAAGCTGGTAACGGTCAGCAACATCTTTTAACTCTACAGCCATCTTGGCTATTTTTTCTTTGCTCTCGCAATGCGCGGCCTGTTCGGCCCTTAACTCTTCGGTCGCCTTTAAAGCGGCCGCATTGCTACTCCTTGCTTGCTCCTTGGCTCGGGCAAGCTCCGCCCGAAGGGTCTCCACGGTGGCAGCTCCATCTGTAGTCACAACATTTTAAAGATACTGGCATCATGTTGCTCTTATTATGTGACAATCACCAGAAAAATCACCTACCATGTGCCTCGTCAAGCCGCTTGTTAACAAGCACGATGTCGGCATCTGCCGCATCTAGTTGCCGCCTTACTTCGGCAAACCCATCAGTCTGGCTAGCCACCGGAGCTTCAACCACCTACACATAAAGGCGGTCTGGTTATTACCTGGGACTATGATCCTCTTTTGCCGTCGTTTTCAACGAAACCAGAGTCTCAAGGGCTACTATCTACACAAGGCACATCTAAAAATGTGCGGTACTGTCAAAAATGTACATCATTTCGCGTACCTCAAAACCCGTCAGTAGACTCATAAAGGCTTCATGCAACCCACTTTCGGCGGACGAAATCCTTTCAATCACCGTACCCGTCAATGTGCGGTGCTCTTCTGAGATAGCCGCTCGCTCTAACAGATCCCTCAGTACGTCCGACCACACACCAGACGGTGCCGAACTCTTTCGATTGCTCTCTTCAAGAGCCGGATACTAAGGACTTCGGGTGGCCATAGGATTGCCTTCTGGCCTTGCCGGATCAGGAGAAACCCTCCCACGACGACACCTCGGGGTCACCCGCCTCATGAGGTGGTATGGCAGGGGGAGGTGTTTCGCTCTCCATCATCTCTGGAAGAAGATCCCCTGAAGACGAGCTCTGCTGAGAAGGGCTAAGATCTGAACTGCAAGATAAATGCTTCGGTTATTTCCTCAGAAGTAAAGCGAGGTATTTTCATTATTAAGTACCCTTTTACTTACAGCTCGGTGGAGGGCTGATCCTCTTGAGGGCATAGTGCGGCCGGGGTAGCCCCCAGGGCAGGACCCTCCAGCGAAGATGTCTTCCCCCGTTTGGAGACCATTGTCTCCGGGTCCTCGGAGGCGGTCCTCTTCCTTCCCTGGGGAGAGAAAGTTTCAGTCCCTCCTCCCCGGCTAACCTCCTTCGCGGAGGCGCTAGCCTGCTTGTTCCCCCCCCTTTATCTTCTCCTAAGGGCGCTTGATAAGGCGCAATCTCCAGCATCCTGGTTAGCACAGGATTTGGTGAGGTCTCGGGGAGGGGGGCCGGACACCTGATCAACTTTGCCTTCGCTATCCAATCCTGGTCAAAGAGCGGCTTTTTTAGGGCAACGTTCCGATAAATAAACGGACAGTGTGTTCGGATGCGGGGCTACTTACTTGGGTATCCGGGCGGTTGCAGCTCAGACCTGCATCCTCAGTGATGTCCGGACACATTATTTGTGGTCCGAAGAAAAATTTGTACATCTCTTCGTGCGTCATGCCGAGGAAATGTTGAATAGCTCGCGGTCCTTCCGGGTTGAATTCCCACATGCGAAGGGGCCGGCGTTTGCAAGGCTGGACTCGACGAACTAGCATAACTTGCACTATCGTAACCAGACTGAAATCTCTCTCGAAGAGATCTCAGATACGGCTTTGCAGTATTGGCACGTCCTTGTCTGGACCCCAGCTCATCCCCCTGCTGATCCATGACATCAGTTGTGGTGGAGGGTCTGATCGAAAGGTGGGGGCAGCTACCCACTTGGCACTTCTGGGAGCTGTGATGTAGAACCACTCCCGCTGCCACAATCCGGACACCTCTGGGAAGCAACCCTCAGGCCATGGAGCGTCAGCGATTTTGCTTATTAAAGCGCCCCTGCACGCTGCGTGCTTCCCCTCGATCATCTTCGGCTTCACATCGAAGGTCTTAAGCCACAGGCCAAAGTGAGGGGTAATGCGGAGGAAGGCCTCGCATACGACAATAAATGACGAGATGTGAAGAAGGGAATCCGGGGCCAGATCGTGAAAATCTAGCCCATAATAGAACATAAGACCCCTAACAGAGGGATCCAGAGCGAGGCCTAGTCCTCGGAGGAAGTGGGAGACGAACATGACGCTCTCGTTGGGTTCAGGAGTAGGGACGACCTGCCCTCGGGCAGGCAGCCGATGCGAAATTTCGGCGGTTAGATATCTGGCCTCTCTCAACTTCTTGATGTCCTCCTCCATGACGGAGGAAGGCATCCACCGACCTTGAAGGTTGGATCCGGACATAGTTGAAGGTCCAAAGTGCCTAAACCTGAGCTTTGGGTGTTGGAACTCGAGGCGGGAGGCGGATTCGATTAAGATCGAGAGGAAAAAGCCTTGTCCCCTTTGTAAAGAGGGTGAATATCAAGCGTCCTCCTCGTGGCCGTTTGGGACTTGCCTAAGATCTAGGAGTCCTACCAATATGCACGGTTGGGTTACCCACATCCGTATTGATGAGAATCCCGTGATAAAGGGGACACGATCTCTGCTTCGACAAGACGTGCCAAGGAAACCGCCTCGCAAAACACACTGAGATGGGTTATGAAAAACGATTCGAATAAATACCTGGCTATGGTGTGATGTCACACTACGGGGTACGTCAGCAGATTAGATTTGTGAAAATATTATTCTCTCTATGGTGTTATGTGGAACTTATTTTGCAGAGCCGGACACGATCCTCGTGTTCAAATCTTCTATGAAGTATTCGGAGGAGGAACCCTCCTTGCAATGCCGAAAACAATCTGCGCGTCAGACTCATCGTCATTGAAGCCTGGTTCAGGGGCTACTGAGGGAGTCCTGGATTAGGGGGTATCCGGACAGCCAGACTATATCCTTTGGCCAGACTGTTGGACTATGAAGATACAAGATTGAAGACTTCGTCCCGTGTCTGGATGGGATTCTCTCCTTGGCGTGGAAGGCAAGCTTGGCAGTACGGATATGTAGATCTCCTTCCTTGTAACCGACTATGTGTAACCCTAGCCCCCTCCGGTGTCTATATAAACCGGAGGGTTTAGTCCTTAGGACCAACAACAACAATCATACCATAGGCTACCTTCTAGGGTTTAGCCTCTTCGATCTCGTGGTAGATCAACTCTTGTAATACTCATATCATCAAGATCAATCAAGCAGGAGCAGGGTTTTACCTCCATCGAGAGGGCCCGAACCTGGGTACAAACATAGTGTCCCCCGTCTCCTGTTACCATGCACCTAGACGCACAGTTCGGGACCCCCTACCCGAGATCCGCCGTTTTTGACACCGACAATGTGCATTACCGAGAGGGCCCAGAGATACCTCTCCGATACTCGGAGTGACAAATCCTAATCTCGATCTATGCCAACTCAACAAACACCATTGGAGACACCTGTAGAGCACCTTTGTAATCACCCAGTTACGTTGTGACATTTGGTAGCACACAAAGTGTTCCTCCGGTATTCGGGAGTTGCATGATCTCGTAGTCATAGGAACATGTATAAGTTATGGAGAAAGCAATAGCAACAAATTAAATGATCATCGTGCTAAGCTAACAGATGTTTCAAGTCAATCACATCATTCTCTAATGATGTGATCCCGTTAATCAAATGACAACTCATGTCTATGGTTTGGAAACATAACCATCATTGATTCAACGAGCTAGTCAAGTAGAGGCAAACTAGTGACACTCTGTTTGTCTATGTATTCACACATGTACTAAGTTTCCGGTTAATACAATTCTAGCATGAATAATAAACATTTATCATGATATAAGGAAATGTAAATAACAACTTTATTATTGCCTCTAGGGCATATTTCCTTCAATCTCCCACTTGCACTAGAGTCAATAATCTAGTTCACATCGTCATGTGATTTAACACCAATAGTTCACATCTTTATGTGATTAGTTCACATCTCCATGTGACTAACACCCAATGGGTTTACTAGAGTCAAAAATCTAATTCACATCGCTATGTGATTAACACCCAAAGAGTGATCATGTTTTGCTTGTGAGAGAAATTTAGTCAATGGGTCTGCCACATTCAGAGCCGTATGTATTTTGCAAATTTTCTATGTCTACAATGCTTTGCACGAAGCGACTCTAGCTAATTGCTCCCACTTTCGATATGTATCTAGATCGAGACTTAGAGTCATCTAGATCGGTGTCAAAGCTTGCATCGATGTAAATCTTTACGACGAACTCTTTGTCACCTCCATAACCGAGAAACATTTCCTTATTCCACTAGGGATATTTTTTATCGTTGTCCAGTGATCCACTCCAGGATCACTATTGTACCCTCTTTCCAAACTTAGGTGAGGTACACAATAGGTCTGGTACACCACGTAGCATACTTTATAGAACCTATGACTGAGGCATAGGGAATGACTTTTCATTCTCTTTCTATTTTCTGTCATGGTCGAGTTTTGAGTCTTTACTCAACTTCACACCTTGCAACACAGGCAAGAACTCCTTCTTTGACTTTTCCATTTTGAACTACTTCAAATCTTGTGAAGGTATGTACTCATTGAAAATATGTCAAGCGTCTTGATCTATCTCTATAGATCTTGATGATCAATATGTAAGTAGCTTCATCGAGGTCTTTCTTTGAAAAACTCCTTTCAAACACTCCTTTATGCTTTCCAGAAAATTCTACATTATTTCCGATCAACAATATGGCATTCACATATACTTATCAGAAATGCTGTAGTGCTCCCACTCACTTTCTTGTAAATACAGGCTTCACCGCAAGTCTGTATAAAACATATGCTTTGATCATTTTATCAAAGTATATATTCCAACTCCGAGATGCTTGCACCAGTCCAAAGATGGATCGCTGGAGCTTGCACACTTTGTTAGCACCTTTAGTGAAAGGATCAATATAGTTGACTAGAGGGGGGTGAATAGGCAACTAACAATTTTTAACTTTTCTTTACCAAATTAAACTTTGCATCAAAGTAGGTTGTCTAGATATGCAACTAGGTGAGAAACCTATATGGTGCTACAAGAACAAGTAGACAAGCAAGAAAGGGATATAACACAAATAAGCGTGCACAAGTAAAGGCATGAGAGAACCAAGATTGGAGCCAGTGAAGACGAGGATGTGTTACCTAAGTTCCTTCCTTTTGAAGGGAAGTACGTCTCCATTGGAGCGGTGTGGAGGCACAATGCTCCCCAAGAAGGCACTAGGGCCACCGTATTCTCATCACACCCTCACACAATGCGAGATGTCGTGATTCCACTATTGGTGCCCTCGGAGGCGGCAACCGGACCTTTACAAACAAGGTTGGGGCTATCTCCACAACTTAATTGGAGGCGCCCAACGATACCACAAATCTTCACCACAATGGAATATGGCTTCGCGGTGACCTCAATCGTCTAGGGTGCTCAAACGCCCTAGAGTAACAAGATCCGCAAGGGATGAGTGGGGGAATCAAATTTCTCTTGGTGGAATTGTAGATCTAGGCCTTCTCCACCAATCCCTAGAGAATCAACAAGTTTGATTGGCTAGGGAGAGAGATCAGGCGAAAATGGAGCTTGGAGCAATAATGGAGCTTGGGGATGGAAGAGATAGTCAACTCGGAGAAGAAGACACCCCTTATATAATGGAAGAACAACTCCAACCGTTATCCACCAACCCAGCCTGCATAGCATGGTACTACCGCGCCAGGGCTGCCGTACTACCGCAGGGGCATGCGGTACTACCGCAGGGCCCCGCGGTACTACCACCCGAGCAGCACAAACTAGGACAGCCCAAATGCACTGAAGCACAGGGCGGTAGAACCGTTGGCATGGTACTACCGCTCCCCCTTGCGGTACTACCGCAAGGCAAGGATGTTCCAGATTTTGAGAAGACACGGACATATAAAAATACATCCGTGGCAACTTCCGCTGAGTGGAGTCAATGCAAAAATCCGACACGGTAGTACCGTGAGCCAGGGGCGATACTACCGCGCGGGGTGCAGATCTAAAAAATTACATCCGCTCCTATTGCCGCGCAGGCTACTGAGCCAGACCAAAACGCACAGTATTACCGCGCACCAGGCGCGGTACTACCACGTAGGGCGCGAATGTAAAAAATTACATCCGCTCCTACTACTGCAGCCGCAGCAGTGTCTGTCCTGGGGCCATGGTACTACAGCTCCAAAGGAGCGGTACTACTGTGGGCGCTTGCGGTACTACCGTGCCTAGGCCCGGCACTACTGCAAGGGCCTGTGGTACTACCGCTCCTAGGAGCAGTACTACCGCATGCCCAAGCTCAGCCAACCCGACAATTTGCATAGACGAGAAAAGATGGAGGATGCTCCAAAGTGCTAAAGGAAAGGCGGTGCAAAGGATAAGATGTGTATGTGATGATTCCACCCAAACCTTTCCAAAGCGGACCCGCTCTTAATAGTACGGCTTTCCTACAACTCAAATCCACCGAAAAGAAACGTAGAGAAATGCCGTCTTCAATAGTCTTCGAGGGGCACCAAAACGTCTTGTGCCTAGTGATGAAATGTCTGAAATACTCAATGCACACAATTAGTCCGCAAAAGCATTGTCATCAATCACCAAAACAACTAAGGGATAAATATGCCCTTACAATCTCCCCCTTTTTGGTGGATTGATGACAATACGGGATTTGCATAAAAGGAGATAACATAGAACATGGGCAAACCCCATACCTATAAAATATAGACGGGCTCCCCCTAGATGTGTGCTATCTAGATGAGTGCATTGGACTGCATGACACACATACTAGGATCAACACTCCCCCTATATTTTAGAGATAAGGCATATCTTGCAACAAAAAGGCTAACACTAAGCAAGATAGTACATATGAGCATGATATACATAGCACAAGATAGCATAAGCTTAATAAGGTACGATAGAGTGCATATGTCTTACACCATATGATAGATAAGTCTCACAAGCACAAACCAAACCAAAGCAAACGAGGTTGAAAGGAACAAAAGCAAACGACACAACAAAACAAACACGACTCGCAAATCCTATAGTCTCTCCCCCTTTGGCATCGAGACGCCAAAAAGGCAGAGAGGACGCCTACAACACAAGTTGTGGCTCAAGCGGAGTAATCACTCGCACCCTCCTCATCAGACTCAGCAGCTAGGACGGACTCCTCCTTGTCCTCCTCAGAATCAGTCCACCTGTAGCCCTACTTCGCCATCCAGGCTGCCTCTGGCGTGATGACCCTCTCAGATCCACTGGATATCTGCTCACAAATGTCCTCAAGATCCGCTTGCCGCGGCGGCGACTCTCCTTCTGAGCAACATGAGACCGATACTGCCCCTTGGCCTGCATGCAGAATAGAGCCTTCATCTTGTTCTTCAGCTTCTTATCGCAAGAGGGCTCAGACGATGAAGGCGAGTAGCTAGCAGAGCTGTCCTCATCAGCGTCCTACTCCTCAACCTCCTCTGCATCCACATCCATCTGAACAGCCGCTGCCTCAGCACGGGTAGTAGTGTTGGCCCACTGGGGCTTGATATGGAGCCTGGTGGGGTCATGACAAATCCAGTCAGGGGCAAGAAACTCATCATTGGGAAGGAGCTTCTCCCAAGTCCTCGTGATCAGCAGAATAAGGTAGGGTCCATAGATGGGAACCTTATGGGTGAACACCGCAAACCGAAGCTCGCACCACATGATGTGTGAGACATCAAGTGGTTGAGTCTGAGAGAGATGAGCCTCCTCACAGATGAGCATCATATCCACAAGATAGGCATGCACTTTGTCCTTGTCACAAATGCGGGGAAATAGAGAGTTGCGGAAGACGTGATACATGATGTCGAGGAAGGGGTTTAGCACCCATGTCTTCTTGCCATTGAGAAGCGATTTCTCAACATAGTAGGGTAGAAGCTTGTCCTTGTTGGCTGACTTGGGATTGGCATGAGGGCATACACCAACGGGTGTGGTGAGCCCCTCATCAAGAACCTGAAGCAAATCCATGAAGTCCTTCCATGTAGCAGTCAACCGATGTCCGTTGGTCATCCAGGTCATCCTCCGTTCCTCATCAGTATGGAAGTGGACCATGGCAAAGAACTAGGCCACAATTTCAGGGTCATAATCCAAGTGGAATGAGATCACATGCTCAATGCCAAAGTGCTCCATGAGGTCCAGAGCCTCACCAAAGTAATCACGGTGCCTTTCATCCCACATGTGATGCATGTCAATCCAGTGCACATCCACATAGAGGTTCTGCTTTGCCTTGATCACATCCACATAAGTGAGATACTGCTGCTTGGTCCAGAACAGATCATTCCCGCTGAAGTTGGCATGAGGATTCACATAGGGGTTGAGTTTTGTTCGAGAGGCGAACTCGGCAAGAGGAATCTCATCCATGCCCTTGGTGGGCTCCTTGAGCTTGGTAGCGGTGGTCTTGGTCCTGCGTTGGGGGCATTGGAGCCCTCAGGAGCTTCGTCTTGGTTGTGTAGACGCTTGGAGCCCGTGTCACGGCTGGGATTGGAACGGTGAGCAGGAGCACCGGTGCCACCACCTAAGACACAAAACACAAAAACATGCACGAGAAGAGAGAAGGATCAATGCACAGACCTCAGCAAAATAGGTGAAACAAGTAGAACTCGTACTAGAGAGTTGTCACAAGAGAGATTTGACAGAACGGTAGTACCGCATGGCTGCGCGGTAGTACCACTCCGGAGGAGCGGTAGTATCGTGCGAGCGATAGTACCGCACCAGAGATGCGGTAGTACCGCACGGCGGCAGATCTGAGTCCACTATTGGATCTGAGCACACCCGTGACAACGAGGCGGTACACGGTTGATCAAATCTACCACGGGGCAACAAAGCAAGCACAATCTCTATGCATTGCTATTCTCCTACCTCCTACTCTTGCATAGATTTGGCCTAAAATCTCAAGAACAACATGCATCTCCCCAAAAACCTAGAAGCAAACAAACGAACCAAAGAGAGAGGGATTTGGGGAGAAACCTTGTTACATGGCAAGAGGAAGTGGTGGGGAACGATCCCACCAGTCGGAATCCGAGGAGAGCGGCCGGAGATGGAGATCCGGTGAGGACCTCCGGCGCCGTTCTTGAGCGAGAGAGAGAGAGAGAGAGAGAGAGAGAGAGAGAGAGACGGCATGGGGAGAAACAAATGAATGGGTATGGGGGAGTTGGAACTCCCCCTGCCCGCTCTTAACCCCCACGCGCCCTCGACAGCGCAGTAGTACCGCCTGGGCGGAAGTACCGCACCGAGGGCAGTAGTACCGCTCTCCCAGGCGGCAGTAAAATATTACTGTCACGCTGGGTGCGGAAGTACCGTGCGCTGCTCACGCGGTATTACCGTGGCAGGCCGCGGTAGTACCGAGTGCTCAAGAAGATGCAAGTTTCAAGAACAAGGGAAAACAAAGGACCTTTGAAAAGCAACCTTCAACTGAACGGACACACCAATACGCGGGCACACGAGACAACACACACAATCACGACACGACGAAAGGAATACAAGAGACAACAAGGACTAAAACACTCAACACAACCTCTCTAAAAAGAGGGTGGTGGCCGGAGCCACCTATGTTTGAGTCAATTGGTATGGCACCGCGAAGAATTATCCTTGGGCCCATGACCAAAACTCCTCTTTGAAGCACAAGTACCATCAACAATGGCTAATGTGAAAGAGTTGATCAATTTTTGCATAATGGGGGAGGGAGAGTTCATTGAGAGAACAACACTCCCCCTATGTCCATGCCCACACCTAAACAAGATAACAAGTTGAGTATGGTGGGGTGTGCATGGGTTCAAGCAACATTGCTCGAATCAATGATATTTAGCTCATGCCTTAACTCGCGAAATATTGCTTCATCCAGGGGGCTTCGTGAAGATATCTACAAGGTTATCAAGAGTGTTGACATAGTTGAGCTCGATCTCCCCTCACCTAATATGATCCTGGATGAAGTGATACTGAATCTCAATATGCTTTGTCTTGAAGTGTTGCACCGGGTTGAGAGAAATCTTGATGGCACTTTCATTGTCACACCAAAGAGGAACTTTGTCACAAATGACACCGTAATCCTTTAAAGTTTGCCTCATCCATAAAAGTTGTGCATAACAACTATCGGCAGCCACATACTCCGCTTCCATGGACGAGAGAGAGACGCAACTTTGCTTCTTGGAAGACCAACTCACCAAAGAGCAACCAAGAAATTGGGGCCCTCCATAAGTTGACTTCCTATCCACTTTGTCTCCGCCCAATCGGAGTCCGAATAGCCCACAATATTGAAGTTAGATCCTCTTGGATACCATAAGCCAAAGTTTGGGGTATGTGCCAAATATCAAAATATTGGCTTGACCCCCACATAGTGGCTTTCCTTAGGTGCAGCTTGAAACTGTGCACAAATTCACACACTCAACATGATATCTGGTCTAGATGCACAAAGGTAAAGAAAGGAGCCAATCATGGAGCGATATACCTTTTGATCCACCGCTTTACCATTGGGATATATATCAAGTTGGCATTTGACGGGCATTGGAGTGGAAGCTGGCTTGACATCACTTAGCTTGAATCTCTTGAGCATGTATTGAGTGTATTTGGCTTGGTTGATGAAGGTTCCTTCTCTTCGTTGCTTGACTTCGAACCCGAGAAAGAACTTCAACTCTCCCATCATGGACATCTTGAACTTGGAGGTCATGCGTGTGGCAAATTCCTCATTGAAAGCTTTGTTAGGGGAACCAAAGATAATATCATCAACATATAGTTGGCACACAAACAACTCCCCTTTGACCTTCTTAGTAAAAAGAGTGGGGTCAATTTTCCCAATTTCAAAACCATGATCTTGCAACAACTCGGTAAAGTGGTCATACCACGCACATGGGGCTTGCTTAAGGCCATAGAGTGCCTTATCGAGTTGGTACACATGATCGGGAAAATAGGGGTCCTCGAACCCGGGGGGTTGCTTGACATATACCAACTCATTAATAGGACCATTAAGAAAATCACACTTCACATCCATTTGTTGTAACTTAAAGTTATGATGAGAAGCATAAGCAATCAACATGCGAATGGATTCAAGGCGAGCAACGGGAGCAAAGGTTTCACCGTAGTGGATACCCTCGACTTGGGAGTAGCCTTGTGCTAGCAAACGAGTCTTGTTGTGAATAATAATTCCATGGGCATCTTGCTTATTCTTGAATATCCACTTGGTTCCAATGACATTATGGTTCCCCGTTGGCCTTGGCACCAATCTCCACACCTTGTTGTGCTTGAAGTTGTTGAGTTCTTCATGCATGGCATTAAGCCAATCCGGATCCTCGAGCACCTCATAGACCTTTTGGGGTTCAACACAAGAGACAAACGCGTGATGTTCACAATAGTTTGCTAATTGTCTATGAGTGCTTACCCCTTTCTTAAGCTTCCAAGCACATTTGTCATGAGATGATCTTGGGTGGATAGCTTGGATGCGATCTTGGCGGCATGACGCTCTAATTCCTCCTTTGAAGAGAGTTGAGGAGCGGTCACTTGATCATCTTGAGAGTCGTCTTGAGCTCGTTCTTGATCTTGATCTTGCTCTTGATCTTGAACTTGCTTGGATGATAGAACTTGACCTTGGGCATCACTTGGTGATTCAACACCATCTTGAGGTTGATTTTCCCTTGGTCTTGTTCATGAGGTTGAGGGCCTTCACTTTGTTCTTCGAAAGCGTGTGGGCCTTGAGTTGGTGATGGCTCCACATGATTGGAACATTTTCCTTCTCCTTCGGCCACAAGGGGATCCTCAATGGGTAGGATAAAACCAACACCCATTCTTCTTATGGCTTGGGGAGGAATTTCATCACCTACATCACAAGTGCCACTTTGCTCCACTTGGGAGCCATTATTCTCATCAAACTCCATGTTACATGTCTCCTCAATAAGTCCGGTGGACTTATTGAGGACACGGTAAGCATGGGAGTTTGTAGCATAACCAACAAATATGCCCTCATGAGCTCTAGCCTCAAATTTAGACAAACGAACACCTTTCTTGAGAATGAAACACTTACACCCGAACACCCGGAATTACTTGAGGTTGGGCTTGTTACCGGTGAGTATCTCATATGGAGTCTTGTTCAAGCCTTTGCGGAGGTAGAGCCGATTGGATGCATGACATGCGGTGTTGATGGCTTCGGCCCGAAAGTTGTATGGAGACTTGAACTCCGCCATCATGGTCCTTGTCGCACCCATCAATGTCCGGTTCTTCCTCTCCGCTACACCAATTTGTTGAGGGGTGTAAGGTGCGGAATATTGATGCTTGATCCCCTCATCACTAAGAAACTCATCCAAGGTGTAGTTCTTGGACTCGGTGTCGTTGTCACTTCTTATTGTCAAGATCTTTGCATTGTGTTTACGTTGAGCTTTATTTGCAAAGTCAATGACGGTTTGTTGGGTCTCACTCTTCCTCTTGAAGAAATATACCCAAGTGTATCTTGCATAATCATCGACAATCACAAAGCAATACTTCCTACCCCCAAGACTATCAAAAGATGGAGCCCAAAGAGATCCATGTGAAGGAGCTCCAAAGGCCTCTTCGAGTAAATGATAGTCGTGGGAGGGTGAGCCTTTTCATGTAGCTTTCCTTCGATATACGCACTGCAAGCACGATCTTTAGCAAAACTAACATTTGTTAGTCCACGGATGCTCCCCCTTGAGAAGACTTTGCAAAGATCTCATATTGACATGGGCTAAACGGCGATGCCAAAGCCATCCCATGTCAACTTTAGCCATTAGGCATGTCACAGTCTTAGTGAGTCACTCCGAAAAGTTAATCACATAGAGACCGTTTTCGACATGCCCAACAAAGGCTACTTTAAGAGTCTTGCTCCACAAGAGGGCCACGGTATCAACACCAAAGAAGGTGGCAAAGCCCATGAGCGCAAGTTGATGAATGGAAAGTAAATTGTATGCAAGGGACTCAACAAGCATGGCCTTCTCGATCGTGAGATCATGAGAAATGACTACCTTGCCGAGTCCCAATACCTTAGAGGACGAGGCGTCACCCCACTCGACGTTGGTGGGAATAGAAGGAATCTTTTGCACATCCACCACCAAGTCCTTGCTTCCGATCATATGATTAGTGGCCCCACTATTGAGCAACCATGATCCCCCACCGGAAGCAAACACCTACAAGAAATCAATGCTTGGTTTTAGGTACCCATTTTGTAATGGGTCCTTTGATGTTAGTAACAAGGGTCTTAGGAACCCAAATAGACCATTCAATGTACTCATAAGAAGAACCAACAAATCTGGCATAAACATGTCCATCACTAGCACGGCATAAGACATAAGAAGGATTAAAGTCGTTGGCTTTGTTGGGAGGAGTAGCATTGCCCTTCTTGGCATCACTACTCTTCACATTGTTCTTCTTCTTATTAGAGGCACCCCCTCCCTCTTTGACAAAAGTTTGCATGAGAGGAGGAGGTCATTTGGTATTGTCATTCTTCTTCTTATTCTTGGACTTGGGTGCAAACCTAATCCCTTCCTTGGCCACAACTTCCTTTTGATTGCTCAAAAGGTTGTTGAGGTTCTTCTCGCCTTGTATGCACGACACAAGGCCTTTCTCAAGTTGCTCCTTCAACTTAGCATTCTCCTCAACAAGATGCACATGCTCACAACACAGGTTAGTAGCATTTGCATTATCAATTAAGACTATATGAGGAAATGTGGCTTTCTCCTTGGTTAGCTTTACTTGGAGTTGATCATGAGACCCTTTGAGGCTAGCATGAGCACTCTTCAAGACCTCGTGAGCCTTGTCAAGTAAGTCAAACTCCTCTTTGAGTCTAGCAAGATCAACTCCAAGCTTGGCCTTTGTAACACCCCGGATGTAACTTTCCCAATTTGTAATCCAACTCTTGCCGTTTCCGGCGTTAAGTTATATTTATTTCTCGGGTTCAGGTCTTTGTCTCCGTGTGTTGTTTTTGTTTTCATGCATCTCATATCATGTCATCATGTGCATTGCATTCCCATACGTGTTCGTCTCATGCATTCGAGCATCTTCCCCGTTGTCCGTTTTGCATTCCGGTGCTTCGTTCTCCTCCGGTGGTTGTTTCTAGCTTTCTTTCGTGTGTGGGGATTAAACATTTCCGGATTGGACCGAGACTTGCCAAGCGGCCTTGGTTTACTACCGGTAGACCGCCTGTCAAGTTTCGTATCATTTGGACTTCGTTTGATACTCCAACGGTTAACTGAGGGACCGAAAAGGCCTCGTGTGTGTTGCAGCCCAACACCCCTCCAATTTGGCCCAAAACCCACCAAACTCTGCTCCATCACCTAGAGCGTTCGATCACGATCGCGTGGCCGAAAACCGCACCTCATTTGGACTCTCCTAGCTCCACTTATGCCTATAAATAGAACCCCTTCGTTTTCGGATCTCTCTTCCCCACGAAACCCTAGCCAAAAAAAAGGATCTCTCCGCGCCGGAC
>NC_041384.1:413430051-413439615 GCF_002162155.2 Triticum dicoccoides
CCCGCGCCGCCTTCGCCCCCTCCGCGACCGGCCGCCGCCCGCAGCCAAGTCCGGCACCGACCGCCCCGTTCCTCGTCGCCGGCGAGAGGAGAGCCCGACGCCGGCCGCCTCGAAGATCGTCGCCGCCCCACCGCGCCAAGTCGCCGCCCTGGCGAGCCCCCACACCGGCCGGCCTCTCCTTTTCCTCAAGTCCCACTCTGGCCACCTCCCTCGACTCCGGCGAACCATCTCCGGCGACCTCGGCGCGGCTGCTACAGGAACTGCTATAGTGTCGCGCCAGATCTAGATCCAAAAAAAACCCTAACGGTTGACTTTCCCCTCTCCCATCTTATTTTTTATGCAAACTTTGACCGGTCGTATCTCCGCATCTGTAGCTCCGATTTAGGCATATAGTATATCAAAATGTTCGCCTCGACGAGTACATCATTTCATTCCATTGCAACATTTTCATTTTAGTGCATCTTGATGCCCGAAATGCTGTTAGAAGGAGGCTTCGTGAGTTATTTGTCAGATCTGCTAGTTCATCTTAGACTTTGTCATTTTTGCCATGATTATTGTGTGCATGATATGCATGTGAGTCCTTCATATGTTTTGTTAAGGATTTTGTTATCTTTCCAGAGGTGCAACCCATGCATTTTTAGGATGTGTGTGGTGACTTGTGCAAGCTTGCAAAGTGAGGCACCCGGTAAATCAGTTTTCAGGGACTTAGTAGTTTTCACTAAGTCTGGGATTATTTAGTTCATGATGCCATATATTCAGCTTGTTTCCTAGTGATCCGTGCCTCTTTTGAGGATGATCAGTAAGGGAGTTTTGTTAATCATGTTATGCTCTATCCATCCGTGTCTTTACTTGCAATTATGGAGCACCCTAGCTTGAGTCAATTGAGCTCTACTTTTGTTTCGTGGTGAATCTTGGCAGATCGTCAACTCGTTTGCGATTTTGCCGATGTTATTGTAGTTGATCTGTGCATGCTATGCCATTGTTCTTGCCATGTCTAGCTTGTATTTTGTGCCTTCTTTAGGGGTGTATGCCTGCCTTGCCATGACTTGCACCGTGGTGAGTGCATCGAGCTCGTTAACATGCCTTCGTGAGTTATGTTTCAGCATGTCTCAGTTTTCACTAAGTCTGAAAACTGATTGTGTTTTAGCTATGTTCGTGTGCCCGTTAGTATATTTTGTGAACCCTTTTGGCCCCAGGTCACTTTGGGTCTTTTGTTAAGCTTGTTGAGTAGCTCCATGCCACGTTCTTACTTGTCTTAATCAGGTCATGTATCATGTTGTTTTGCTGCTCCGAAGAGGGCTTCGTGATCTGAAATTTCAGACAAGTGTTAATTTCACTAAGTCTGAAATCTGTTTTGCATTTGCGTTTTTGCCATGCTTGTTTGAACCTCATAATGGATGATTCGGCCGTAGCTCAGTGCTATACTTTTGTTAAGCTTCTTGTGTGCATCCCTGCCATGTATTTTGTTGTCATGTTTGGTGGCTGTAGCATGTTCATCTCATTGCATTTAGATGCCTACTTGCTGTAAATCGCAGACCGGTGTCATTCTTAAATCGCTTGCCATTTCCAAACCGTAACTCCGATTCCAATGATCTTTATATCGTTTTCAAGAAATTTCATCCCCTCTTTCCAGTGGCACACTTGGTTTTCCAAGTTGAGGCCAGGTTCATGCATTTCCTGTCATATCTTGCATTTTGCATCCCGCATCGCATCCCGCATAGCATATCATCATTTCATCATATTGCTTGGTCTTGCACGTGGTTGATTGTATCCTTGTTGCTTGTTTGTCTTGTTTTGGTAGAGCCGGGAGACGAGTTCGCTAACGAGGAGCCCGTTGAGTTTGCTCTTGAGGATCCAGTCAACTCTAACAACTGTGCAGGCAAGATGATCATACCCTCGAAATCACTACTATCTTTTCTATGCTAGTTTGCTCGCTCTTGCTATACCAATGCTACGATGCCTACCTTTTGCTTGTCAGCCTCCCAAATTGCCATGTCAAACCTCTAACCCACCTTTGTCCTAGCAAACCGTTGATTGGCCATGTTACCGCTTTTCTAAGCCCCCTCTTATAGTGTTGCTAGTTGCAGGTGAAGATTGGAGGCGTTCCTTGTTGGAACATTTATTTACTTGTTGGGATATCATTATATTGCTATGTTATCTTAATGCATATATATACTTGGTAAAGGGTGGAAGGCTCGGCCTCTCGCCTAGTGTTTTGTTCCACTCTTGCCTCCCTAGTTTCCGTCATATCCGTGCTATGTTCCCGGATTTTGCGTTCCTTACGCGGTTGGGTTATAATGGGAACCCCTTGATATTTCGCCTTGATTAAAGATTTTCCAGCAATGCCCAACATTGGTTTTACCATTCGCCACCTAGCCCTTTTCTTTCCCTTGGGTTCTGCAGACTCAAGGGTCATCTTATTTTACCCCCCCCCCCTGGGCCAGTGCTCCTCTGAGTGTTGCTCCACCTGTCAGCTACCGGTGGCCACCAGGGGCAACTCTGGGCTGGCCTACCCGTACCTAGGACAATCTGAGTGTGCCCTGAGAAAGAGATATGTGCATCTCCTATTGGGATTTGTCGGCACATTCGGGCAATGTTGCGGGTCTTGTTTTAACCTGTCGAAGTGTCTTGAGTTACCGAGATACCGAGTCTGATCGGAACGTCTTGGGAGGAGGTCTATTCCTTCGTTGACCGTGAGAGCTTGTCATGGGCTAAGTTGGGACTCCCCTGCAGGGATTGAACTTTCGAAAGCCGTGCACGCGGTTATGGGCAGATGGGAATTTGTTAATGTCCGGTTGTAGATAACTTGAACCTTAATTAATTAAAATGAATCAACTGAGTGTGTTACCGTGATGGCCTCTTCTCGGCGGAGTCCGGGAAGTGGACACGGTGTTGGAGTAATGTTTGCGTAGGTTTCTCTCTAGTTTCTCGCTCGTGCGTTGCCTCCTCTTCTCGCTCTCTTTTGCGAATAAGATAGCCACCATATATGCTAGTCGCTTTCTGCAGCTCCACATATATTTGCCTTACCATTCCTATAAGCTTAAATAGTCTTGACCGCGAGGGTGCGAGATTGCTGAGTCCCCGTGGCTCACAGATACTATAACTCCAGATGCAGGTCCAGGTGATTCCGCTCCAGGTGACGAGTATGAGATCAAGTGGGAGTTCGACGAAGACTCTCAACGATACTACGTGTCTTTTCCTGATGATCAGTAGTGGTGCCTAGTTGGGGTTTGATTGGGACCGTGTCGCATGTTGGGTTCTCTTTTATTTTGGCGCCGTAATCGGGCCATGAGTGTTTGGATGATGTAATGTTATTTATGTTCTTCATTGACGTGGCGAGTGTAATCCAACTATGTTCTCCCCTTTATTATTCATACTACACGGGATGTTGTGAAGATTGCCTAACTTGCGACATATGCCTTAAATGCGATTATGTCTCTAAGTCGTGCCTCGACACGTGGGAGCTATAGTCGCATCGAGGGTGTTACAAGTTGGTAATCAGAGCCTTCCCCGACCTTAGGAGCCCCATTGCTTGATCGTTTTTAGCGGTCGAGTTGTGTCTAGAAAAATGTTTTGAGTCTTTAGGAATTATATATCGGAGAGCTTAGGAATTCTTTTTACTTCCCAGTCTCCTCATCGCTCTGGTAAGGCATCCTGACGTAGAGTTTTGACTCTTCTCTTCTCAAATTTCACTAAAAAAAATTAGGATCATGCGAGTATCTTGGAATCGTTCCGATGGCTTATGATGAGAATACTGTCTTGGTGCCTCCTGTCAGGGGTTTAGTGGAAGTGTCCCGGGGAGTTGAGCTATGAGGTGTTGTCATCATAATTTTATCGTTGCAATTCTGGAATACTTGAGATATGTTCGCCGACATCGAAAATCTCTTTTATGCAGTTCGTTGGTAAGATAACCTCGACGCCACCCAGTACTGGGGCGGGAGTTCGGGAGTATCGCCATAACTTGTATAACGGATGCTTTTCGAAGGTTGAGGTAGATGGTTTCCGAAGGTTTCTTGGTTATGTGTTGAAGGATGGATACAGCTGGATGTAGGATTTGCTAGTTTGGGTGAGATATTATGCTTCCCCTGTATCCCCAACACCTGATTGCATAACCGGAAAAGTTTGGGAGTTTCATAGGTGGGAATTCTAGTAGCTCTAGTTCTTCTTCCACGGATATTGGTTTGAGATTGGGATTTCTTACCGATTATTCGTTCTTGATCCGTACCTTGTTGATTTATTTCTCTACCTTAATTCTACGTGGCTTCTCAATTTATGGATATGTGACCATTTGAAGAGGAATGCATTCGTTCATTTTGTTCGGATGTGAAGACTATATGTTGCAATTCTCATTCCGTTGGATTCAGCTTCAATATTTATCTATCAATGTGCTAATGGTGGTCAACCTCTTCAGGATGGCTCCTCCAACACGCACGACTCCGAATCCTGATCCGCCACCGCCTCCACCTCCTCCAGAGGCATGGCAAGCTGTGATGGCTGCAACTAATGCAAACACTCAGCTGATCATGCAAATTCTTCAAGAGCGTAATCAAGGCAGTCAAGGGAATCAAGGCAGCAATCAGAGTCACTTTGCTACACTCAACCAGTTCCTTGCTAACGGACCAAAGACTTTCAGCAATTGTGTTGAGGCAACCGATGCTGACGATTGGCTTGTGGATCTGTGTAAGCATTTCGAGTGCAGTAACGTCAGGCCTGAGGACTTTGTCAAGTTCGCTTAACTCAAAGATCAAGCTACAGAATGGTTCCAGCAGTACAAGGATTCCAGAGGTGGACGTGTTATCACTTGGGATGATTTCCGTCGAGATTTCCGAGCTCATCATATTCCCCAGAGCGTGGTTGAAAGCAAGTGTGAGGAATTCCGCAATCTGAAGCAAGGCTCTTTGTCTGTCTATGACTACAACAAGTTGTTCCAGAAGCTTGCCCGCTTTGCCAAGCAGGACGTGCCTGATGAGAAGAGCATGATATACCAGTTCAGGGGTGGTCTCAGAGAAGATATTCAGCTCGCTCTTGTTCTCTTTGAGCCCTTGAGGTACGATGAGTTCTACAACATGGCACTGAAGCAAGAGGCTGCTCAGTTGAGGTGTGATGCTTCCAGGAAGCGAGTCAGAGATGCTACTCCTTCTTCCTCTACTCAAGTGGCCAAGCAGCAGAAGTTTTGGCTTCCTCCTCCTCCGTTCCGTCAGCCGTATCAGCAGAAGAGCAAAGGTGGCAGTGGTTCTTCCCACCCACCCAACCCTGGCTTTCAGAACAAGACTTCGTCTCAAGCTCCAAGATCGAGTGCTCCGTACCACCGTCCGCTTTCTGAGGTCACGTGCAACAAGTGCCAACAGAAGGGTCACTATGCCAACAAGTGTCTCAACCAGAGGCGTCTTCCTCCTCCTCCTCCTGTCAAATCGGCAAGTACAGCTGTGGTCAAGCATAACCCCAAGTACGCCAAGGTCAATATGGTGAATGCAGCCCAGGCAGAGGACTCGTCAGATGTGATCATGGGTAACCTTCCTGTTAACGATGTTCCTGCAAAAGTTCTTTTTGACACTGGTGCATCGTATTGCTTCATCTCGAGACCATTTACAAATAGGCATGAATTGGTTTCACAAGTTTTGCCTAGTCCTTTAGCAGTTGTCTCTCCCGGTAAGCGCATGCAGGCTAACTCCATCGTTCCGGATGTTTTATCACTTCGGGTGACTACAAGTTTCTATCTTCTCCAACGGTTCTCGGTGACTCGGATATTGATCTTATTCTCGGAATGGATTGGCTTTCTAAGCACAAGGCTCAGCTTGATTGTGCAGCCAGGCAGATTCAATTGACTCATTCGTCTAAGGATGTAATTGTCTTTGCCACTCGGGATAATTCCATTCGTCTATTTTCTCTCAATGAGAAGGGTGAATTGGATGCTATTTCGCAAATTCCAGTCGTTTGCGAATATCAAGACGTCTTTCTAGAAGAGCTCCCAGGAATGCCTCCGCACTGGCCAGTTGAATTCGTTATTGAACTTGAGCCTGGCACGGAACCTGTGTGCAAACGTCCTTACAAGCTCGGACCTGAAGAGTTGAAGGAGCTGAAGAAGCAACTCGATGAGCAAGAAAGAATGGGTCTCATCCGGCCTAGTTCTTCTCCATGGGGTTGTGGTGTTCTTTTTGTGAAGAAGAAGGATGGAACGGACCGACTTTGTGTTGATTACCGTCCAGTGAACAAGAAGACCATCAAGAACAAATACCCACTTCCCAACATCAATGAGCTATTTGAACAACTCAAAGGTGCCCAAGTATTCTCCAAGCTTGATCTCCGTATGGGTTATCACCAGATTCACATTTGTGAAGAAGATATTCCCAAGACAGCATTCAGAACAAGCTTTGGTTCATATGAATACACCGTCATGTCTTTTGGCCTTGCCAATGCTCCTCCGACGTTCTCTCGCATGATGAACTTCATCTTCAACGCCTACACCAATGACTTTGTTTTGGTCTATCTCGGCGATATTCTGGTTTTCTCGAAGAACAAGGAAGATCATGCCAAGCACTTGCGTTTGGTTCTTGATAAGCTCAGAGAACATCAGTTCTACGCCAAGTTCTCCAAGTGTGAATTTTGGCTCGATGAGGTTCTTTATCTTGGTCATATCATCTCTGCCAAGGGCATTTCCATGAATCCTGAGAAGGTGTCTGCAATTGTGAATTGGGAACCTCCCCAGAACGTGAAGCAACTCTGCAGTTTTCTCGGTCTCGCAAGCTATTGCCGAAGATTCATTGAAAACTTTTCTAAGATCGCGAAGCCTCTCTCAAATCTTCTTCAGAAGCACGTCAAGTACGTTTGGTCTCCGGAGTGTGATATTTCTTTCAACACTTTGAAAGAGAAGTTGATCACTGCTCCAGTTCTGACTCCGCCTGATGAATCCAAGCCGTACGAGGTCTTTTGTGATGCCTCTCTCCAAGGTCTTGGCGCAGTTTTGATGCAAGAGAATAAAGTTGTTGCTTATACATCTCGCCAGTTGAAGCCTAATGAGAAGAACTACCCCACTCATGATCTCGAGTTGGCGGCAGTTGTGCATGCTCTTTTGACTTGGAGACATCTTCTATTGGGAAGAAAAGTGGACATTTTCACTGATCACAAGAGTCTCAAGTACATCTTCACTCAGCCTAATCTCAACCTCAGGCAAACTCGTTGGGTCGAAATGATTCAAGAGTATAATCCGAGTATTGAGTATACTCCAGGCAAGGCCAATGTGATTGCTGACGCTTTGAGCAGAAAGGCCTACTGCAACAGTCTGATTCTTAAGCCTTATCAACCCGAGCTTTGTGAAGCTTTCCGCAAACTTAATCTGCAAGTTGTTCCTCAAGGTTTCCTCGCCAACCTTCAAGTCTCTCCTACCTTAGAAGACCAGATTCACCAAGCCCAGCTTCTTGATGCTATGGTGAAAAAGGTGAAGATTGGGATTGCCAAGAGTCAGTCCAAGTACAAGTGCTACCGCCTTGATGACAAGGACACTCTCTTCTTCGAGGATCGCATTGTTGTGCCTAAAGGTGACCTCCGTAAAGTGATCATGAACGAGGCTCACAATTCTCTCCTCTCCATCCACCCTGGGAGCACGAAGATGTATCAGGACCTCAAGCAGCTTATTGGTGGACTCGAATGAAGCGCGAGATCGCTCAATTCGTGAATGAATGTGATGTCTGCAGAAGAGTGAAGGCAGAACACCAAAGGCCAGCAGGTCTCCTCCAACCTCTTGCCATTCCAGAATGGAAGTTTGACCACATTGAAATGGACTTCGTGACTGGGTTTCCAAAGTCCAAGCGTGGCAATGATGCTATATTCGTTGTCATCGACAAGCTCACCAAAGTGGCTCACTTTCTGCCTATCAAAGACTCGATCACTGCAGCTCAATTGGCGGAACTCTATACCTCTCGCATTGTCTCTCTGCACGGTATTCCTCAAGTGATCTCTTCAGACCGTGGCAGCATCTTTACCTCGAAGTTTTGGGATTCTTTCCAGAAGGCCATGGGCACTAACATCCGCTTTAGCATTGCTTTCCATCCTCAAACAAGCGGTCAAGTCGAGCGTGTCAACCAGATTCTTGAAGATATGCTCAGGGCTTGTGTGATCTCCTTCGGCATGAAGTGGGAGGATTGTCTTCCTTATGCTGAATTCTCCTACAACAATAGTTTTCAAGCAAGTTCGGGCAAGGCCCCTTTTGAAATTATGTATGGCAGGAAGTGCCGTACCCCTCTCAACTGGTCGGAAACTGGTGAACGTCAGCTGCTGGGTAATGACTTAATCACAGAAGCAGAAGAAATGTGCAAAGTCATTCGTGATAACCTCAAAGCAGCCCAATCCCGCCAGAAAAGCTACTATGATAGTAAGCACCGTGATTTGGCTTTTGAGATCGAAGATCATGTTCACCTCCGCGTCTCTCCTATGAAAGGTACTCGTCGCTTCGGTATCAAAGGGAAGCTTGCCCCTAGATACGTGGGACCTTTCAAGATTGTCAGCAAGAGAGGCGACCTCGCCTATCAACTCGAGCTTCCTTCAAACTTTGCAAATGTTCATGACGTGTTCCATGTCTCTCAACTTCGAAAGTGCTTCAAGACTCCTGACCGCACCGTCAACTTCGAGGACATTGAGCTCCAAGAAGATCTCTCTTATCGTGAGCACCCAGTTGCTATTCTTGAAGAGACTGAACGCAAGACTCGCAACAAGTCAATCAAATTTCTCAAATTCAAGTGGTCACACACCGTGAAGCTACCTGGGAACGCGAGGATCACCTCCGTTCTGAGTACCCAGAGTTCTTTCAGTCCTAGATCTCGGGACGAGATCTTTTCGTAGTGGTGGAGTGTTGTAACACCCCGGATGTAACTTTCCCAATTTGTAATCCAACTCTTGCCGTTTCCGGCGTTAAGTTATATTTATTTCTCGGGTTCGGGTCTTTGTCTCCGTGTGTTGTTTTCGTTTTCATGCATCTCATATCATGTCATCATGTGCATTGCATTCGCATACGTGTTCGTCTCATGCATTCGAGCATCTTCCCCGTTGTCCGTTTTGCATTCCGGTGCTTCGTTCTCCTCCGGTGGTCGTTTCTAGCTTTCTTTCGTGTGTGGGGATTAAACATTTCCGGATTGGATTGAGACTTGCCAAGCAGCCTTGGTTTACTACCGGTAGACCGCCTGTCAAGTTTCGTATCATTTGGACTTCGTTTGATACTCCAACGGTTAACCGAGGGACCGAAAAGGCCTCGTGTGTGTTGCAGCCCAACACCCCTCCAATTTGGCCCAAAACCCACCAAACTCTGCTCCATCACCTAGAGTGTTCGACCATGATCGCGTGGCCAAAAACCGCACCTCATTTGGACTCTCCTAGCTCCACTTATGCCTATAAATAGAACCCCTTCGTTTTCGGATCTCTCTTCCCCATGAAACCCTAGCCAAAAAAAAAGGATCTCTCCGCGCCGGACGTGTCCATCCGCCGCCGGACACGCCGCGCCGCCGCCCGCGCCCAACCACAGGGCGCCACGTGTCGCCCGCCGCCGCCAACAGCCGCCGGCCCGGGAGGCCCGTT